>NC_052516.1:3655508-3693565 GCF_014356525.2 Nilaparvata lugens | reverse complement strand
TCAATATGTAGTTCATAATCAATTAAATATCGAGGACCGAGTTCCGCTTTGGAGTACAAAAGCATAAAATAGTATATTTCGCACCTAGAGCAGAAAATGAGGATTTTTCCAGCTCGAAATCGGTTTTCAAGTCCGAGGCCGTAGGCCGAGGACTAGAAAAGATTGAGAGCTGGAAAACATTTTTGCCCGTGGTGCAACGATATTTTCGCCACACTACAGGTATTGCTAACAAAATAAATAAAGAATACAAAAAAAGAATACTCGTTAAGCTATCGTACCATCTCTTGATTTTAGTGGTAGAAGAATTTGCAGTCAGGATTTCAGATTCTTTTAAAATTTCACTTGGAATACCACAGTCATCTTCAGCATTTTTGAAAATTCTGAATGCACTAATCAACAATAAATAATTGAATAAAACTGGTTGCGAAGCGAATTAGTTTGATTCGAAACTGGAACTAAAATCATGGCGACTTCAGCTATTATGAAAGTGGACACTCGCCCGATCTAGCGGATGACTTAGTAATAATAATTAGCGCGTTGTTTCCAGCCATAAGCGGCCGGAAAGAGACCCAACTTTCTGGCCTAGACCGAAAAGAAACCCTTTCTGACGTCGTCTGCAACAATGTCTTTCAGATCTACGTAGGGATGGAAAACAGCTGCTTTCTGTGCAGTGTGGCGAAAAAACATTTTTGCCCATGGTGAGAACGTTATTTTTCGCCACACAGGAAAATAAACATATATATATATGAGAATAATTGTCTATTATAAGCACTTCGAAAGCAAAAGTGCAAGGTCATAGCTCTAGCAAATCTGAGGTATCTGAATATCAAGAAATTGTCCAAGTATTTATTTTTTATTCTGATTTGTCTAAATAACCTAAAAGATGATTTTCATTATGTAAGAGATTGAGTTGATATTTTTCTTCCAAAGACAATAAGATGATATTATTATAAATGTTTTGATTATTGAATGATAACCACAAAGAATGAAAAGTTTTTGATCAGCTGTTTTAGCACACTTGAAATTGGCCAATCTGAATGTCAACGGAAGTTTAGGTTAGAAGTTCTATCATACTCTGAAAATAGAATTATTTGAATAGTTTATAATATATATCTTATCTATATTTTATTCATCCAAATAAAATGATAGCATTATATTACAGAATACTTTATTGAATTCTAAAAGCATAAAATGATTCCGTTTATCCACCTGTTCCATGATAAACGCTGTACTAGGAGGTTTGAGGTTAGATTCTATTATACTCTGAAAATTGAATTTGAATAGTTTATAATATCTCATTATTTGTATTTCATTCATCCAAATAAAATGATAGTATCTTATTGCAAAAACTTTATTCAATTCTAGAAGCATAAACTGATTTTGTAAACACGTTCACATCAAATCAGAATCAGCTGACTTCAAGGTTATTTTACAGCCCTAGGGCCGTAAAAATTTTACCGGCCTGGTCAGAAAACAATCACTTTCAGCCTCCATATGACGCACGTAAACCAGCTCATTACATCCAAGTGGGGCGAAAAATTTATTACGAAAGAAGAAATTATGATAACATTCATAGTTCATACAGAAATGTTCTACCTAATCACAATAAATTGAGATTGAGTCCCAGAGGAATGCAAAAATTCCCCTCACAAAGGCCTAGTTGCACAAAAGCCTGTTAAATTTCAACCCTGATTAACTTCACGTGAACCAAATCAAAGAAGACCATTTCGAAAAGATGGATCCACTGGAATTAATCAGGATTGAAGATAACCCGGCTTTTTTGCAACCGGCATCAAGTACCTGATTGAATGATCACAAAAGTTCAACAGCTGAGTCATAATTTTGACAGTCCCACACACATGAACTCGCTCACTCACTTCCATCACCAAGAAACGACGAAATAATTATTATCAGCTGTTTTTCCAAGGATGAATAATAATTATTATTTTAATGTATTTCAGCGAGTTTTCTCAGGGATGAGACCTAGTGCAATCGAACCTTTTTATTATAAACCTACTATGTTTCGTGAGAATCGTTAGAGCCGTTTTCGAGATCCGGTGAAATACAAACATATAAACAGAAGTTGCTCGTTTAATAGTTTAGGATAAAGCTGCTTTTACAGCAAAGTTATTGACAAAATGTTAATAACTCAATCCTTTTAGATTCTATTACATTGAACGGAGCTTGACAAACACATATGTTCATTAGTAGAATTGATGGTGATGTTGTGAAATCTCTCCATAATAAGAAAACAAAGATATTGTCAAATTTCACTTAAAATGTATTAAAAACTTCAAAGCAGAACCATGGTTTCACGTAGTTAACCAACGCATCATCAGCTGTACTAAGAAATGAGGATACTCTATCCTCATACTTTATCCTCATTCCTCAGTACAGCTGATGATGCGTTGGTTAACTACGTGAAACCATGGTTCTGTTTTAAAGTTTTTAATAAATTTCTAGTGAAATTTGACAATATCTTGGTTTTCTTATTATTAACATATGTTCATCATGTGTATGATGAGTTATGTTCAATCTAATAGAATCTATAAGGACGGAGAAGTAAACATTTTGTTAATAACTTTGGTGTAAATGCAGCTTAAATAAACTTACTATCAGCCTTCAGAGTTGCTCATCTTGGTTGCAAAAGGATGCTTACATGATATTCACAGGTTCTTCATAGGTAGGCATATATCATCGGAAATTTCCTGAATGTCATGGAGCTTCATGCACTGCCTGAATTGAATGTTAATCTAGGCTAACGGATTTATAGCATCTAGCATTCATTATGATGCGTTTCATTAACAGTTTAAACTAAGAGATGATTATATTCGTTCAGAATTAGATGCTGCGTACGGTCTTCAGTTTGATACAGAGGGGAGGTTATTGACAGATACTTGATTGATGACATCGAAGGACTAAATTTCAGGGAAGTGAAACCATAACCCTATTTGGGACATTTAAAATGTTATCTGAATTTGGGAGAGAAATAGTACAAGGAGTATCCTTAGTTTTTCTAGGATAAAAATCAGTGCCACTTTTAAAATAAAATCAGTGTTTTTCTCTCCCAATCAGTGCTACTTTGTAAAAATTATAAATAAATAAAGCTTGGGCCCTGTTGCACGAAAGCGGGTTAAACTTTAACCGTGATCAATTTCACTGGAACCAATGGGAGAGGGACTTTTTGATTGGTTCTTGTGGAATTAATTATTGTTAAAATTCATTCGGCTTCTATGTAACCGGCACCTAGTGAAGAACTAGAAAATATGTTGCATTATGGAACTAATTTCATGAGAACCAATCAGTGAAGGAATTTTTGATAAGACGGCTTCTCCGATTGTTGCACGTGGAATTAATTACGGTTTAAATTTAACCGGCTTTTGTGTAACCGGCACGTAGTGAAGAACTACAAAATATGCTGGATTATGGAACTAATTCTATGAGAACCAATGAGAGAGGCTTTTTTGATAAGATGGCTTCTGTGATTGGTTCACGTGGAATTAATCACAGTTTAAATTTAACCGGCTTTTGTGTAACCGGCACGTAGTGAAGAACTAGAAAATATGTTGGATTATGGAACTAATTCCATGAGAACCAGTCAGAGAAGGCCCTTTTGATAAGACGTCTTCTCTGATTGGTTCTCGTGTATTTAATCACATTTAGTTGAAATTTGACCAACTTTTCTGCAACCGGAACTTCGTGAAGAACTATTTGAAATGTAGGATGATGGAACAACTATAGTGAGGACTAGATGTTGGGACATGTATTTGATTAACATTTGTGTTGTTATCCTTGTCTATCACTCGATAAAGTAGCGGCGCTATCCTTTTCTAGCTCCACAGCGTTGCCAAATTGCCGAAAATAGTTCTTGGCTATTGATGAATACACATGATATACGATCAATGATGAAATCAATAAATCATGGAGAATATATACTCTATTGGCAAATGTGATATATTTGAGATGAATTTGAATACTATCATTAAAATCAACGATTGATATCATATTAGATAAGCCAGAATAACACTTGAATCACAGTTATCCACTTGAGAAGGCGGTTTAAAGAGGAACGTGGCAACTATGCCTCCCTATCATTTTCACTAACCTTTGAACGAGAATGTCAACATAATATGTATAATCTTGCTGGTAACAAAGAAATTAAGGATTATTGTCACCTGATCATATGGGATATATGAATATATATTTATCTCATATTGATCAGAATTTTAGAGTTTTCAAATTAAAAAAGTTCAATGAGTTATACCTACATATTTGCTGGAGGCATCCTGCTTACATTATGAATAAGTACCTATAGTTCATAGTTCAATCAATAATTGTAGACAATAATCAAAAACGGCGATTTGTAAGTTTCAATTCATATCCACTGATTTATTCCTCCGCACTGCGATTTGGCACAGATGTGTCAATGAATCAAGAGTCTGAATCTACGTTTTGTGACTCATTCATTATTCAAATGAAGCAGACAATGCCTCAGCTAAATTCGCACACGTGTCTTATTACTGTCTTCTGTCACTAAGTAGTGGGGTGTAAGAGAGATTGTGGAAGAGAAAGAGTGATATTTTGACAATGGGAGAAGGAGAGAATGATGAATTTTGATGTTCAGTCTGAAAGAGGAGGAAGAGGGTAGATAGGTATAGAAGAATCGGATCATATAAAGGTGCGTACAGATATACGCGCCGCGAACTCACTTTTAATCAGCTGATGCCAAGCTTTTTATATCTGTATCTTACCGTTTCTGTAAAAATACATATAATATAGTCAGCTGATTAAAAGTGAATTGCTCATGTTCGCGGTGCGTATATCTGTACGCACCTTTAGATTCTCTCCATGTATGTGGATTAAAATATACTCGGTCTCATACATACAAAGATAACGTACTATAGGTCCATACTGCACGCATATAATATACAATATAATTAATACTATCCAATGCATATCAGGTATGAATTGTACAATATTGAATGATATGAAGAATAAATGCAATTTATTTGGATCAATGAAATATAATTTTGTGTCTACATAAATTGGCGTGGTATGAAGATAAAATTTTCGCCATTTTACTTTCCTTGCCCTTTTACCTTGTAATGAAAGTATTGCTTTCCGAAAAAAATTAAGGTACCCCAATTTTCAATTTCTATACGTTTCAAGGTCCCCTGAGTCCAAAAAAGTGGTTTCGGGTTGGTCTGATGTGTGGTGTGGTGGTGTGTGTATGTGTGTGTATGTGTGTGTGTGTGTATGTGTGTGTGTGTGTGGGTGTGTGTGTGTGTGTGTGTGTGTGTGTGTGTGGTTGTATGAGGGTATGTGCGTCTGTGTACACGATATTTCATGTCCCAATCAACGGAATGACTTGAAATTTGGAACTTGAGGTCCTTTCACTATATGGATCCGACACGAACAATTTCGATCGAATGCAATTCGAGATGGCGGCTAAAATGGCGGAAATGTTGTCAAAAACATGGTTTTTCGCGATTTTCTCGAAAACGGCTCCAACGATTTTGATCAAATTTATACCCAAGATATTCATTGATAAGCTGTATCAACTGCCACGAGTCCCATATCTGTAAAAAATTCAGGAGCTCCGCTCCATCTATGCAAAGTTCGATTTTAGATTCCCAATTATCAGGCTTCAGATACAATTTAAACAAAAAAATTAAGTGGAAAAGATTGAGCATGAAAATCTCTACAATTAATCTTCAGTAACATTTTCACCTAAAATTGAAAATAAGCTCGAAATTCGAGAAAATGTGATTATTCAATTGCAAACTGTTGGCAACTGTTGATTCTATTAAATCATTCACTATGAAGAGATAGCACACATCGTGTGTCTCCAGCGTTATTATCCTGTCACCAAATCTTTGAATAGTAGACTCTTATGCGCGTGAACACTAGCGTCACATGATCAATTTTCATAACGGCAAGGAAAGTAGTGTGAGTGCGCCACACCAGATTTTTACTTCTATATAAATTATCTTATATAAGTCAATTTGGATTACAAATGAATAGGAAATGAAGGCAATGAACTAGTAGGGAATAACAAGAAGTAAGAATAGGTATTCAGATAAAAGTTGACTGAATTGAACTAGGATCCGATTCCTAGGATGCTTATTAAATAGAATGTATCATAAAATCTATGAATATAATCTACAAACCAGGCCTAGACTGGATTAAGAGACGAGAAAGAACCAAGTACGAGAATTTGTAATGACCCAGTGCATACTGACATCTAGTGGCAGCTTCCAGAAGTAGTCATTTTCATCGTAATCGTCTCGGCCAATGGGAAACAAGTGGGCAGAGCTAGGAGGCGTGGCTTACCAATGAATCTCCCCTCCGCTAAACAGAATGAAAATATTATTGCTTCTTATGAGAGCGTTTACATAAAGGTGGAATAAAATGGCGTGAAGATTCCAATAAGAATAACATGTATTATATTAAGTATTGTCCAATTTCATATAAACTAGAAATGAACTTCATTTCCTCAGAGAATTCAAGATTAGATTTTGATATTGATGTTTTATTCAATACAAGATAGAAATAATTCAATTTGAAACCACTATGATATAATATTGCTTGTGTCTATACAAATTGGCGGAGATTTGAACAGCTGAATTCTTGGAGGAGGATATCCAAAAATATCTTAACTCTCATTAACTCTGAACCCTAAAAAACTCCTAGCTCTAAAACCCTCAACTCTAAACTCTAAATCTGCGTACACATATTCGCGCTTCCAACCCGCACCGAGCACGCTCCTCTCTCGTACCGCCCTCGTACCACCATCGACCACAGTCGCACCGCCCACGCACCGATCATGAACGTTACGGATGATGTTAGATCTTCTCGCGTTCCCCGGTCGAACCACAGTTGCTTGCCGGTCGATCATCAATCGCTCTGCTGGAGTGACGTTCGGTTGCGGAGCAGAGCGACAGTCTGTACGCACCTTAATATCTAAACCCTACCTAAGAGTGAGATTAGATTGGAGTTCTTTATTTATATATTTTACAATATCTACTGGCTTGTACACTAATTTACATTGAATGACCGTATTGCTGATTATCCAACGAATTTCACAAAGTATGAAATATTAATTAATTAATGAGAATAAAAATTGAATGCAATTAGAATAACGATAATATATAATATCGTAATGTAACTACATAATCGGCGGTGTTTCAACAAATAATTGTCGATTCTCTGAAAAGGTGATATAAAAAAATGAGCGCTGCTATCCATAGATGTCAGTTTGGTGTAAGGGTAAGCATTCCTGACCGGCAATCAGGAGGTGTTGGGTTCGATTCCCGGGCTAACAAATAATTTTTTAATAGTAGCGCTCATCGAATATCCTTCTAGCTGTTTACCCTGTTGTCAATATTTGCAGTAGCAGAGGTCTTCGGGGTGAATTACAGCATTTTATTTTGATTTTCGTTTAATAATAATTATTGATATAGAATAATATCCTTTTCATCAACACACGACTTTCTCTGAAAGAGATTGATTGATTGATTGAGTACTTTATTTATGTAGATTACAATATATACTGGCTTTTACACTTATATACAATAGCTTACAATACAGCAAAATTATAGATGAATTTACATAATATAGACTAAGAAAATAATTATTGAACTGTATATGATATGAAAAAACAATTTGTAATATAATAACTGTAGATAATTATATTGTTATGCATCTACATAAATTGGCGGAGATTTGGACATATCAATGTCCATTCTTCGGAAAGAATATTCAAAATATCCTCCCCACTACCTCTCTACCAGAAAAGAGGGAGAAAGAGAGAGAGAGAAGGGAGAAGAGAGTGGTAGAGGATGCGAGAGAGAGAGAGAGTCAGGAAGCAAAAGATAGTTTGAGAAGAGTATGTGGGGGTGGGTATGAGACAAAATGTGATGAGTGTGTAAGAAAGAAAGAATGGGACAGAGAGAGAGGATAAGAGCATTTGAAAGAGAGAGATAGAGAGAAAAAAGTGATGTCGAAGTTCCACAAAACATAAACAGAGACGGAACTAAAGAGAGAGAGCGTGATTGCTCGAATTTGAGACAGAATTAAACGTAGGAGGCTCAATTCTCGAAATAGGTAATTCCTTGCTTGGGAGCGGGTTGTAGGGTGGGGGGGGGTTTGTATGCGTGCAGAGGGGGGGGTCTACAGGGTCTCAGTTCGTGAATCATTGTAATTGGCTTAGAGTCGAATGTCACCTGCTCAGATTCTCAGATTATGATGGGATTTTCACTCTCTCACTCACTTTCTAACACGCACTATCACTCTCTCTCTGCTTCTTCCTAGGTGTTCTTCTTTTTGCTCCATTGTTCTTCTCTCTCTGTCCCTCTTTTCTTCTCCAGTTACCTTTATTATGATTCATTGTTTTCTCCCTCTCTCCCTCTATGGTTGCTTCTCCCTCTCTCTTCGGTTTCCTTTATCACGATTTATTGTTCTCTCACCCATTCCCTCTCTCTTTGCTTCTACGATGTACTCCTTCTTGATATATTGTTCTCTCTCTCTTCATCTTTCTTTGCTCCTTTTGTGTTCTTCTTGCTCAATGCCTCTCTCTCTCAATCACTCTATTTCACTCCGTTATACAATTTTTCTCTCTCTGCTTCTTCTTCAGAGTTCTCCTTCTTGCTCTATGTTTCTCTCTCTTAATCATTCTATTTCTCTTACTCTGTTATACAATTTTTCTCTCTCTGCTTCTTCTTCAGTGTTCTCCTTCTTTCTCTATGGTTCTCTCTCATTCTCTCTTCTTGTTTCTCCTGTGTTTATGTTCTTGTCTATGGTTATCACTCTCTCGCTCTTTCACATTGGTTTTTCGCTGTTCTCCTGATTGCTCTATGGTTTTCTCACTCTCACTTACTCTCTAACACACTCTTTCTCTCTCTGCTTCTTCTTAGGTGTTTTCCTTCTTGATCTATTGTCTCTCTCTCTCTCTTTTGGTAGAGTTACTGGGAAGGATATTTTTAATATTCTTTCCGAACAATGGACATTGATATGTTCAAAGCTCTGCCAATTTATGTAGATGCAATACAATATTATATTGTATAGTTATACCAAATTGATTTTTTTATATCATTAAACAGTTCAATAATTATTTTCTGAGTCTATATTATGTAAATTCATCTATAATTTTGCTGTATTGTAAGCTATTGTATAAGTGTATATGCAGTACATATTGTAATCTACATAAATAAAGTACCCAATCAATCAATCAATCTCTTCCTCCTCGCTTCTTCTTCCTTCTTGCTCTAAGCTCTCCCTCTTTCTCTTAGCTTGGTGTTTTCCTTTGTTTGAATGGTTCTCTCCCTTTCTCTCTTTGGTTCTTCTCCAGAGTTCTCCTTGCACTATGGTTTTCTCTCTCTATTTCTCTTATCAATAATAATTCTATTCTATCCTATTCTTTGCTTCATCGGTGTTCTCATTGCTCTATGGTTCTCTCTCTCCCTTCCTCTGTTTCTTTAGTGTCCTCCTTCTTGTTCTATGATTTTCTCTTCCTCTTTCTTTCTCATCTTCATCGATGACTGCATTCTTCCTTCATGAGTGTTTCTTCTTTATTTTTGGGCCATACTATAAAGTGATTATCTCTTCTATGATCAATTTTATGAATAACTAGCTTACCCGGCGAACTTCGTACCGCCAAAAAGTCAATGTATCTCATGTCACACTTGACTTTATTTGGTGAATTATGAAATTTATCTAACAATCAATATTCTTATTTACATCTCAAATACTTCATATGTACTTAGAACTACCGTTTTAATGCCAGTAAACAATTTTATAACTGAGTGACATGTTTATTACAGCTAGTAAGTTTAGATGCTAAATCGTATTATCACAACATAATCTTGAATCTTTATAATCTTCCCTTTCTACGTTAGCCGCTCGGCCGACAATTTCGAAAACATAGGTCTGTAAATGGATTAATAAATGGATTATTAGCCCCCCTATTAAAATTTCTGGTCAGAAACCATCCCCAATATTCACACAACATATTCCCACAGTTTCATGCCTCTCTGTCAAGTAGTTTTCGAGTCTATAGGGAACAAGCAAACTAACAAACAAACAAACTAACACACAAACAGACATTCATTTATATATATATATATATATATATATATATATATATATATATATATATATGAACTAGCGGGTAAACCGTGCTTCGCAAGGCTCTAATAAAAACCTTGACAAACTGAAAACTTGACCTACTGGAATCTTGAAGAATTTGAAATAGGCCTATAACCATCCTCGATAAATTAATTATATTTATGCGATATTTGAAGTAGTTCAGCTGAGTAGATTGGACGTGATGATGCGTCAATCATGTATTTACTATTCTGTACTTGTATATATAAGCCAATTCTTCTCTCCATTTTATTATAGATAACTCTATATAGGTATATGAAGTTATCTATATTGGATTCTAAACAGATCTCATCCTTACCCTCATTCGAAAAAAGACCAAAGATATAATAAGAGTTATATTCGATTCGAGACAGATCTCTCCCTCACCCTCATTCGAAAAAAGACCAACATGATGTAAAAATCCTCATCATTTATTCATAAATCCACGGTCACCCTTCCACCTACACCCACAGGCACGCGTGACTTAACCCCACAATTCTACCAGTCGACACTTTTCACTGTCAAAGATAAGCAAGTCAAGACTTCTGCCCCAATTAAACACCTCGGCTGGATTCACTCTATACTGTCAGCATTGATTGAATGGGAGGCATTAATGTTATCCTATGAGGAATACTGACAGCTTTAAAGCTTTGAACTGAGTCTCATGTATTGAGGAATGTGGCAGTGTTGTTTGAATGGGGGAGAATTTGGTGTTGGGTATCAGAGATGCTGACACGTTAGAATGAATCTAAGTAGAACAGTTTGGTGCTGACAAGGGTAGGTGCTGAATAATGTGCTGAAGAAGGGAATAGAGGTAGAGACTCCGCTCCGCGGTGAAATAGGAGCGAATTGAGGCTCCTAAACACAAGTACATTTTGTACTTTCATTCCATTTTTCCATTTATTGTATAAAATACTATAATCATAATACAATTATGACATTGGAGGAAAAACTAGGCTGAGCCTGTACTATTTCTCTCCAAAAAATTTTGATAAAATGATAATGTTGTAAAAAAGATAAGGTTATGTAATCTCACACTGCTTCGTCACTTGATTTTCGGTCCAGGAATGATGATTATCAAATTCAATCAAAATCTTTTTAGGCTGGTCACTAACGCGTGAACATGCATGCACATATACAGTCGACATACATTGGTGTGTCATCACAGCTGTGATCACAGCGTAACGCGTCGAGCAAAAGTTTTTGAGGTTAGGTTCTCGTATCTCTGATTTTTTGGTAGAGAGTTAGTGGGGAGGATATTTTTAATATTCTTTCCGAAGAATGGACATTGATATGTCCAAAGCTCCGCCAATTTATGTAGATGCATAGCAATATAATTATCCATAGTTATTATATTACAAAATACTTTTTCATATCATATACTTTCAATAATTATTTTCTTAGTCTATATTATGTAAATTCATCTATAATTTTGCTGTATTGTAAGCTATTGTATATAAGTGTATAAGACAGTATATATTGTAATCTACATAAATAAAGTACTCAATCAATCAATCAATTTTTTTGATTATTTTCCAATTGCGACAAATAGTTGAGTTTCAATTATCTCTCATTATTACAGTTTGTGATTTTCAATTCATTGCTATTGGCTGTTTATCTTATGTTAGAAGTCTTTCGCCGATAACACAACAATGTAAGGCCAACCATACACGTTGCGGTATACCGAAGAGGTATATTCCATTCCTCACCGGTATACCTGTACAGCCAAGAGCTTCCACAGGTTACGGTAAACCGGATGGGTAATTTTGGTTTTCAACTTTCCTAAATTCTAAATTCCTAGTTTATACATATTTTGGACTCGAAATTGGACAAAAATCGTGAAGTGTAAACATAACCTATTTTTTGGAAAATTTCTATCTAAATTTGGGAAAGGAACAGTTTTGGGCTTTAAGCCTGTTGTTCCTTTCCCAATCATTCATAGTTGAGAATGACATTGTAGCCAATGTATCAATGTATAAATAAATAAATAAATGTATAAAATAAATGTTGATGGCAAGCGAACAAGATGACATGATTGCTCAAACTGTGCAGGTATAACGTCCCGGTATACACACACGCTCAGGTGAGCACACCTGTACAGGTGAAAAAATTGAAGTTTAATCTTTCTCCGGTCACTTGCGCAGGTAGGTCTACCGCCTGAAGTGGCTCGCACATACGCTCCGGTATACCTGTACAGGTCACCTGCGAAGGTAATACCTCTCCGGTATACCGCAACGTGTATGGCCGGCCTTAGTCGACTGTGTATGTGCATGCATGTTTTATCGTTAGTGGCCAACCTCCGTTTGTAGCGTCTAAAGCTGCGTACAGACTTGAGCACCACGAACACGTGAGTTTCACTTCCCCACAGCTGATGGTAAGCTTATTTGATCTTTAACTTACATTCTTTGTAAAAATACAGATATAATCAGCTGTCGGTTATCCGAGTCTATATATAAAAGCGAAATGGCACTCACTGACTGACTGACTGACTGACTCACTCACTTGCAGAACTAAAAATCTACCGGACCAAAAACGTTCAAATTTGATAGGTATGTTCAGTTGGCCCTTTAGAGGCTCACTAAGGAATCTTTTGGCAATATTTTAACTCTAAGGGTGGTTTTTAATGATTTAAAGTTCGTCTTTTAGCATGTATATTCTTCTCTCAATTATAATTAAAAAGATGTCCATACCATATGTTAATATAGAACTATAATCTAGAGAGAGTACCTCTTCGAAACAGTTGTTAACTGGCAACTAAATTAATAATTTTGTCAGGTTGGCATTAAGTTGAGTTGACTTTGTTAGGTTGGCACCAAGTTGAAGTTTAAATGCATTTATCGCGGAAAAATTGATTGGGCACTGCTACTTCAATCCTGGGAATATTATATTACTAGCCGTCAGGCTCGCTTCGCTCGCCATATCCGTTTAGCCAGACGTTTAGTCTGGACCCCCGACTGGATTCTCCTAACATATGATAAAAATGCTCAAATGAAAAATGCAGGCGAGCGAAGCGAGCCTGCTGATCTCATTCTTGGACGATCCAGTCGGTGGTCCAGGGGGCGGAGCCCCCTGGCTAGACGGATATGGCGAGCGAAGCGAGCCTGACGGCTAGTAATATAATATTCCCAGGATTGAAGTAGCAGTGCCCAATCAATTATTTTTCCGCGATAAATGCATTTAAATCTTCAGCTTGGTGCCAACCTAACAAAGTCAACTCAACTTAATGCCAACCTGACAAAATTATTAATTTAGTTGCCAGTTAACAACTGTTTCGAAGAGGTACTCTATCTAGATTATAGTTCTATAGTAACATATGATATGGAAATTTCAATTATAATTAAGGGATTGGGAGAAGAAGAATATACATGCTAAGAGACGAACTTTAAACCCTTAAAAATAACCCTTAGAGTTAAAATATTGCCAAAAGATTTCTTAGTGCGCCTCTAAAGGGCCAACTGTCGCCATATCCGTTTAGCCAGACGTTTAGTCTGAACCCCCGACTGGATTGTCCTAACATATGATAAAAATGCCCAAATGAAAAATGCAGGCGAGCGAAGCGAGCCTGCTTATCTCATTCTTCAACGATCCAGTCGGGGGTCCAGGGGGCGGAGCCCCCTGGCTAGACGGATATGACGAGTGAAGCGAGCCTGACGGCTAGTAAGTTATAAATTTATCAATTCGATAGAGTTAGAGCGTGACAAATGTGACAATAAGTGATGACGTCACGTGACGACGTACAAACTTTAGGTGTCTGGAGGAGCCATGATCCATTCTCTTTCGACGGAGATGGTTATCAGAGAGAAAAAAACGTTATTACTTTGACAGAGTACAAACGGGACAAATAATGTGATAAGCAGTGATGACGTCACGACGTACAACTGTACATGTGTGTAGGAGCCATGATCCGCTACAATTTGGCTGCGGGCGGAGTTGGTATATGCTCGCGATGGAACAAGGAATACAGGTAACAAGGAAACTGAAGGAGCGGAGTTCGTACATTTCCGGGGGAACAAGAGCACAAAAAACGGCGGAGTTGGTAGGCTATATATTCGAGAGGGAACAAGGGGAAAGGAAAAAAGGGAAACAGAAGGAAAAAAGGGAAACAGAAGGAGCGGAGTTCATACATTTCCGGGTGTTGAGGGAACAAGGAGAACAAGAAACGGCGGAGTTGGTAGGCTATATGTTCGAGAGGGAACAAGGAATACAGGGAACAAGGTAGAAGGAAGGAAGGGAAACAGAAGTAGCGGAGTTCAAACATTTCCGGGTGTTGAGGGAACAAGAAGAACAAGAAACGGCGGAGTTGGTAGGCTATATGTTCGAGAGGGAACAACGAATTAAGGAAACTAGGGAAAAGGAAAAAAGGGAAACAGAAGGAGCGGAGTTCGTACATTTCCGGGTGTTGAGGGAACAAGAAGAACAAGAAACGGCGGAGTTGGTAGGCTATATGTTCGAGAGGGAACAAGGTAGAAGGAAAGAAGGGGAACAGATGGAGCGGAGTTCATACATTTCCGGGTGTTGAGGGAACAAGAAGAACAAGAAACGGCGGAGTTGGTAGGCTATATATTCTAGGGGGAACAAGGGAAAAGGAAAAAAGGGAAACAGAAGGAGCGGAGTTCGTACATTTCCAGGTGTTGAGGGAACAAGAAGAACAAGAAACGGCGGAGTTGGTAGGCTATATGTTCGTGAGGGAACAAGGAATTCAGGGAACAAGGGAAAAGGAAAGAAGGGAAACAGATGGAGCGGAGTTCGTACATTTCCGGGTGATGAGGGAACAAGAAGGGAACAAGAGAACAAGAAACAGAAGAACAAGAGAACAAGAAACAGAAGAACAAGAGAACAGTAGGAACAAGGTGTTGGAAATAAGTGAGCAGTTAGGCTGAGTGGTCAGTAAAGCTGCTGATAGCTGAGCAGTGATAAGGTGGCTGCCTACATGTCAGCCTGGATTCACCCTAAACGGTCAGCATTGTTTGAATCAGAAGCATAGGTGCAGATATATTTATTGAGAATGCTGACCCTGGAGAATCTCACTAGAGAGCAGAGAACCCTTCTCTGCGGTTTAGACTGCTCTTCACGATGGATGACGTCATCTTCTTCTTCTTCACATTCTTCTTCTTCTTCTTCTTCTTCTTCTTCTTCTTCTTCTTCTTCTTCTTCTTCTTCTTCTTCTTCTTCTTCTTCTTCTTCTTCTTCTTCTTCTTCTTCTTCTTCTTCTTCTTCCTCTTCACCAAGTCTTGAATTCATGCTTTCCCCATCCTTTTCACGCATATTCAACTCTAATTTTTATCGTTTTACCATTTTCAATTTACTAGTATATCACCGATGTTCATATTCTTCTCTCTACAATATATTCTTCCATATTTCCATGCATTCATTTATTATACTTCTTACTTCATCCATAAATTACCTAAATTTATCGGGATTGGTTTTTTATACTTCTCCACGCTTTAAATTTAGATCCTAAGTAACATTTGTTTTTCATCGTTGTCTGTTGTTGAACAAAGCAGATGGTTCTAATTATTTCTAACTTTACAATGTTGTCGAATCATTTGTAGGGGAATATGATGGGAATTCATTATTAATTGATGAGAATGTACATTTATTCTTGGTCAATATTATGTATTCATGATTTAATATTGATCATTATTGAGACAAAAATCGATAATAATAACACTGAAATCATCTTGAATCATCTACTTTAGAAGGTGATAGAATGAGAGAATTGGCAGAACTGTCGTCCTATCATTCTCACCGACTATCTGACGCGAATCTCATTTACTAGGTTACCCATTCTATGATATCCTACTATATTAATCGAGCAATTTCTGTATATAACTGTGGATATTTTTTATCTGATTATTTATATTCAACGGATCTCGAAAACGGTTCTAACGATTTTCACGAAATTTGGAAGATAGTAGGTTTATGATATAAAACTTAGATTGTACTAGGTCTCATCCTTGGGAAAACTCGCTGAACGACATTAAAAGGATAATTCATCCTTGGCTGAAAAAGATGAGACTTTCGTCGTCTGTGGATAGTAATAAGTGAGCGAGTGATTCTGTGGAAAATCAAAATATCGCATCCCCGAAATTCATAAGCTGACGTATAGCCAGCTGTGAAATATAAACACGATCATTTTAGAAAATTGTGCTCTGTTTATCAATAAATAAAAATAAAGAGTGAAGCTCGGTGCCTCGATATTAATATTATTATATGAGTTGGAAGACAGAATATAGTATGTCAAACGAGTAATCGACCCAGTACCTACCGACATCTAGTGGCAATTTCTAGAACTAGTCATTCATAGTCGTCTCAGCCAATGAGAAGCGAGCAGGCGGAGCAAGGAGGCGTGGCTTCCCAATGAACTTCTGCTCTGAGAGAGAATATCTTGCGAGCGTTCAAACATTGGCACACTACAAAGGTGTTAAGCATAGAAAAAATGTGGCATGATAAAATATGCCATGGTATAACATATTATGTTCCAATTCTCACTGTTGATGATAGTCAATGTTACTGAACTGGAAAAAGATAGCGGTATCTGCTTTATCGAATGATAGACAAGGATAGCAACAGCAATGTTTATCAGAAATTGCCATTACAAAAAATACTGCCTCTATAGCGTGGACCTCACTATACACATACCTATAGTTAGGTCCACGTTAAATGGCAGTGTTTGATTAGCAATGGTATTGCTATCCTTGTCTAACATTAAACAAAGTGGATAGAACCATCTCTTTCTCGCTTCTCTCTGCTGTCAGATCGTCTTTTGAGAATGTAGAATTAATAATATTAATTAACAAAATATTTCATCTTAATTATGAAAATTCATCATGAAGTTATTGAGAAATATAATTTCTTGCTTGATAAAATACAATTGATTATTTTAAACGAGAATGAACAGTTAATATTAGGCTACATCAATAAACCTGTATCAGCTTTCGTTTATGGAAGGCATTGACAAGACAGAGGATCGGCAATGCTGTTCTGCTATCTTCTCCCACTACCATTAAAACGTGAACCTCACTATACCTAGCACCCGTTCCCCGTAGGAGGAGAAGGAGGAGGAGGGGAAGAAGGAGGAGAAGGAGTAGAAGGAGGAGAAAGAGGAGGAGGGGAAGAAGGATGAAAAGGAGGAGGTGAAGAAAAAGAAGGAGTGGGAGAAGGAATAGGATTAGGAAGAGCAGTAAGTGGAGAAAGAATTGAGGAGTAGAAAAAGGAATAAGTGGTGGAAGAGGGGAAGTGAAGAAATAGTAGTAGGTGGAGGATGAGGAAGATGGTAATGAGGGGGAGGGGGAGGAGAAGAAGGAGGAAGAAAAGGAGGAGGAGGAGATGGCGGAGAAGAAGGAGAAGGAGTAGGATTAGGGAGAGGATTAAGTGAAGGAAGAGATGATTGAGAAGTAGGAAGAGGAGTAAGTGTTAGGAGAGGAGGAAGACAAGAAAGAGAAGTAGGAGGATGATGAGTAGGAGGAGGAGGAGGGGTCAGAGGAGGAAGAGGATTGAAAGGAGGGGAAGGAGGATTAGTGGTAGCCGAGAGTGGGATAAGGTGTGGAAGAAAACAAGAGCGGATTTTGTTGAGTGTATGTCTCTGACAAGAATATGGTGTCGACAAGTTGGGTCACCTCCAAGCTCCAACACAACAAAATATCTCTCTCTCATACTATTCCTCATTCTATCTCACGCATTCATGTGATATTTTCCAAAATTTGATATGTCATAATATCACTGTAGAAGCAGAACAGGCCAAATGTCCAATTTCTAGGCGACGACTGTAAATATTAGGAAAACAATCCTGTAGCCAAATGTCTCCTCTACTCTCACCAGATGGAAAACGAAACGTTCAAAATCCTTTAAAACATATTTATTGGGGTTGAAGAAACGAGACGGGACCACTGAAGGGCTACTAGAACTTCTAGCTGTCCATCCATTGTTTTCGGCGGCCTCGTCTCGTTTCTCTAACCCATTTCACCTAAAATGGAAAAAAGCTCGGAATTCAAGAAAATAAAAAATTATTCTATTGCAAACTGTTGATTCTATTAAATTATTCACTATGAAAGAGATAGCAGACCTCGTGTGTTTCCAGCATTATTGCCCTGTCACCAGCTGGCTCAAATCTTTGAATAGTAGACTTGAGATGCGCGGGAACACTAGCGTAAGGTGACAATTTTCATAACGGCAAGGAAAGTTGTGTGAGTGGTCACACCACATTTTTACTTTCCTTGCCCTATTACCATGGGTAATAGTATTGGTTTAGTAATAGTAATAGGTATAGAAAGTATTGCTTTCCAAAAAAATTCATGGACCCTAATTTCATGTTTTTCTATACGTTTCATTACTTTCCTTGCCCTATTACCAAAGGTAAGGAAAGTACCCCAATTTCTAAATTTCTATACGTTTCAAGGTCCCCTGAGTCCAAAAAAGTGGTTTTTGGGTATTGGTCTGTATGTGTGTGTGTATGAATGTATGTGCGTCTGTGTACACGATATCTCATCTCCCAATTAACGGAATGACTTGAAATTTGGAACGTAAGGTCCTTACAATATAAGGATCCGACACGAACAATTTCGATCAAATGCGATTCAAGATGGCGGCTAAAACGGCGAAAATGTCAAAAACAGGGTCTTTCGCGATTTTCTCGTGAACGGCTCCAACGATTTTGATTAAAGTTATACCTGGAATAGTCATCGATAAGCTCTATATCTTTAAAAATTTCAGGAGTTCCGCCCCATCTATGCAAAGTTTGATTTTAGATTCTTAATTATCGAGCTTCAGATACAATTCAGACAGAAAATTTCGAGTGGAATAGATTGAGCATGAGAATCTCTACAATTAATGTTCAGTAACATTTCCACCTAAAATTAAAAATAAACTCTAAAATCGAGAAAATGTGATTATCCAATTACAAACTATTGGCAACTGTTGATTCTATTAAATGATTCACTATGGAGAGATAGCAGACCTCGTGTGTCTGCAGCGCTATTGTCCTGTCACCAGCTGGCTCAGATCTTAGAAAAGTAGACTTGAGATGCGCGGGAACACTATCGTCAGTTGATCAATTTTCATAACGACAAGGAAAGTTGTGTGAGTGCGCCATACCAGACCAGATTTTTTGCTTTTATATTGGCGTATGAAGGAGACTCCTTTTTCCTTTTATATTATCCTTGAAATGCAAAATTTCCAAAAACCTTGTATATACGTCGACGAGCAATTAAATGAGGAACATACCTATCAAATTTAATGAAAATTTATTACCGCGTTTCGCCGTAAATGCGCAACATATAAATATTTAAACATTTGAACATTCAAACATTTAAACATTAAGAGAAATGCAAAACCGTCTACTTGAATCTTAGAACTCACTTCGCTCGGTCAATTAAATCCCAAGCGGTCGGAATCCACTCAACCCTTTATCTCATTGCAATCGGCGTATTCATCATCCAGCAAAAATGTCAGACCCAACCGAGAATCGAACCCAGATCCCTCCCCTCACCACCAAGGGTCCCCTTTGGGGTTTTGGGGGGTTAAACGCCCAAAGTGTCATCCGCAAAACCACGGGGCCATTACAAGCCCTGCAAATGGAACCGAGTTGCAAATGCAATTGGAGTTCGGAAATTTGGAGACAGGGAGAGAGAGAGAAAGTTACTGGAGTTGGCAATGAAGGAAGAGAGATGAGGGGAGGGAAGGTGGGGAGAAGGAGAGAGTTATTTCGGTTTTTGAAGGAATGGAAGAGATGATAGAGAAGAGAATTGATATTTGAAGAAAGAGAGAATGTTCGAGAGAATATGATTGATTGAGTACTTTATTCATGTAGATCACAACAATATATACTGATGACGTATAGGCCTACACTTATATACAATAGCTTACAATACAGCAAAATTATAGATGAATTTACATAATATAGACTAAGAAAATAATTATTGAACTGTATATGATATGAAAAAAGCAATTTGTGATAACTATATACAATATTGTTATGCATCTACATAAATTGGCGGAGCATTGGACATATCAATGTCCATTCTTCGGAAAGATTATTCAAAATAACTATCTAACTCTCTACCAAAACGTTAATTTCATTAATGATTCAACTAAGGATTTATTCATGAATGGAAATATTGTAAAAGTATTAATCAATTAATATGGATATTTAAGAGAAAAAAACAGAAAATTGATAAAGTAAAATAATTATATAGGTAGATAAAATCAAATAATTGATTAATAAAATGGAGTAGGCTGAAAGTAGATCAGGGTGATCAACTTTAAGTAATATACAGCAGTATGCAGTGAATAATTAAAATAACATGAGTTTATATAATACTAGCTGGCCCGGCGAACTTCGTACCGCCAAACAGTTGATGCATCAGAAAATTTTATATATATATAGATATATATACACAATTTATTCTATGTGATGAGAGATAGGTGAAGTGGATATGAGGAAGAATATGAATGAACGAGTATGAAATTCTGAGCTATAATCAACAAATCAAGAAAGAGAAGGGGAAGAAAAGCATTGATAAGAGGGGAGATATTTATTCATTTATTTATTCATCTATTAGGTCAGCACCAACAATATAATGATCTGGAGAGAAAAACAGGCTATTGCCCAGAACTTCTTCTTCTTCTCCTTCTTCTTCTTCTTCTTCTTCTTCTTCTTCTTCATCAAGTCTTGAATTCATGCTTCCCCCATCCTTTTCACGCATATTCAACTCTAATTTTTATCGTTATACCATTCTCTTGATGATTTAATAGTTGACCGAGCGATGTGAGATCTAAAGGTGCGTACAGATTTACGCGCCGCGAACATGAGCAATTCACTTTTTATCAGCTGATGCCAAGCTTTTAATATCTGTATCTTACCGTTTCTGTAAAAAACAGATATAATCAGCTGATTAGAAGTGAATTGCACATGTTCGCGGCGCGTAAATCTGTACGCACCTTAATATTCAAGTCGACGGTTTGGCATTTCTCTTAATGTTTAAATGTTTATGTGTTTCTATGTTGCGCATTTACGGCGAAACGCGGTAATAGATTTTTATGAAATTTGACAGGTACGGTATGTTCCTTTTTAAATTGCGCGTCGACGTATATACAAGGTTTTTGGAAATTTTGCATTTCAAGGATAATATGAAAGAAGAAAGGAGCCTCCTTCATACGCCAATATTAGAGTGAAAATCAGGCTATAGATTTATGATGATTATTCATCATAAATCAGCTGTCTAGCGGACTATAATACTACCCGTTCAAAAACATCGAACATCTTGAAAATGTATCTTTTCATCAACGTTAGTAGACAGTTGACTATAATACTACCCTTTTCAAAACATCGAACATGTTGAAAATGTATCTTTCCATCAACGTTGTAGACAGTTGCAGCCAGACCTGATAACAGCGCTCACACTCACATTCACATTGACACGTCACGGTACAATAGAACAGGAAGCTCTATGTTTTCTTAGGATTTTTTCTAGACATTTTAAATTGATAAATTAGTTATTAATTTTCGAGAAAACATAACAACAGGTTAATGTAACTTACTGAGCGCGAGGGCTACTGTTCACAAAACTACTAGTAACACTGAAATGACTTGAATCATCTTCTTTGGATGGTGATAGAATGAGAGAATTGATAGCATTGTCGTCCTATCATTCTAACCGACTTTCTAACATGAATCTCATTCACTAGGTTAGCTAATCTATGATATAATATAATTATATGGGGAGGAGGACAGAATAAACAAGTAATCGACCCAGTACCTACCGACATCTGGTGGCACTTTCTAGAACTAGTCATTCATAGTCGTCTCAGCCAATGAGAAGCGAGCAGGCGGAGCAAGGAGGCGTGGCTTCCCAATGAACTTCTGCTCTGAGAGAGAATATCTTGCGAGCGTTCAAACATTGGCAGACTACAAAGGTGTGAAGCATAGAATAAATGTGGCATGATAAAATATGCCATGGTATAAGATATTATGTTCCAAATCTCACTGTTGATGATAGTCAATGTTACTGAACTGGAGAAAGATAGCGGTATCTACTTTATCGAATGATAGACAAGGATAGCAACACCAATGTTTATCATAAATTGCCATTACAAAAAATACTGCCTCTATAGTGAGGTACACGTTATAATGGCAGTGTTTGATTAGCAATGGTATTGCTATCCTTGTCTAACATTCAACAAAGTGGATAGCACCATCTCTTTCTCGCTTCTCTCTGATGCCAGATCGTCTTTTAAGAATGTAGAATTGATAATATTAATAAACAAAATATTTCATCCTTATTATGAATATTCATTATGAAGTTATTGAGAAATATAATTTCTTGCTTGATGAAATACAATTGATTATTTCAAACGAGAATGAACAGTTAATATTAGGCTACATCAATAAACCTGTATCAGCTATCGTTTATGGAAGGCATTGACAAGACAGAGGATCGGCAATGCTGTTCTGCTATCTTCTCCCACTACCATTAAAACGTGAACCTCAATATACCTAGCACCTGTTCCCCGTAGGAGGAGAAGGAGGAGGAGGGGGAGAAGGAGTAGAAGGAGGAGAAGGAGGAGAAGCAGGAGGAATGAAAGAAGGAGGAAAAGGAGGAGGTGAAGAAAAAGAAGGAGTAGGAGAAGGAATAGGATTAGGAAGAGCAGTAAGTGGAGAAAGAATTGAGGAGTAGAAAAAGGAATAAGTGGTGGAAGAGGGGTAGTGAAGAAAGAGTAGTAGGTGGAGGATGAGGAAGATGGTAATGAGGGGGAGGGGGAGGAGAAGAAGGAGAAAGAAAAGGAGGAGGAGGAGAAGTCGGAGAAGAAGGAGAAGGAGTAGGATTAGGGAGAGGATTAAGTAAAGGAAGAGATGATGGAGAAGTAGGAAGAGGAGTAAGTGTTAGGAGAGGAGGAAGAGAAGAAAGAGAAGTAGGAGGATGAAGAGTAGGAGGAGGAGGAGGGGTCAGAGGAGGAAGAGGATTGAAAGGAGGGGAAGGAGGATTAGTGGTAGCCGAGAGTGGGATTAGGTGTGAAAGAAAACATGAGCGGATTTTGTTGAGTGTATGTCTCTGACAAGAATATGGTGTCGACAAGTTGGGTCACCTCCAAGCTCCAACACAACAAAATATCTCTCTCTCATACTATTCCTCATTCTATCTCACGCATTCATGTGATATTTTCCAAAATTTGATGTGTCATAATATCACTGTAGAAGCAGAACAGGCAAATGTCCAATTTCTAAGCGACGACTGTAAATATTAGGAAAACAATTCTGTAGCCAAATTTCTCCTTTACTCTTACCAGATGGAAAACGAAACGTTCAAAAACCTTTAAAACATATTGATTAGGGTTGAAGAAACGAGACGGGATCACTGATGGGTCACTAGAACTTCTAGCTGTCCATCCATTGTTTACGGCGGCCTCGTCTCGTTTCTCTAACCCATTTCACCTAAAATTGAAAATAAGCTCGGAATTCGAGAAAATTAAATTATTCTATTGCAAACTGTTGGCAACTGTTGATTCTATTAAATTATTCACTATGAAGAGATAGCAGACCTCGTGTGTTTCCAGCGTTATTGCCCTGTCACCAGCTGGCTCAAATCTTTGAATAGTAGACTTGAGATGCGCGGGAACACTAGCGTAAGGTCACAATTTTCATAACGGCAAGGAAAGTTGTGTGAGTGCGTCACACCAGATTTTTTGCTCTTATATTGGCGTGTGAAGGAGGCTCCTTTTTCCTTTTATATTATCCTTGAAATGCAAAATTACCAAAAACCTTGTATATACGTCGACGAGCAATTAAATGAGGAACATACCTGTCAAATTTCATGAAAATTTATTACCGCGTTTCGCCGTAAATGCGCAACATATAAATATTTAAACATTCAAACATTTGAACATTCAAACAGTCAAACATTAAGAGAAATGCAAAACCGTCTACTTGAATCTTAGACCTCACTTCGCTCGGTCAATTGAATCCCAAGCGGTCGGAATCCACTCAACCCTTTATCTCATTGCAATCGGCGTATTCATCGTCCAGCAAAAATGTCAGACCTAACCGAGAATCGAACCCAGATCCCTTCCCTCACCACCAAGGGTCCCTTTGGGGTTTTGGGGGGTTAAACGCCCCAAGTGTCATCCGCAAAACCACGGGGCCATTACAAGCCCTGCAAATGGAACCGAGTTGCAAATGCAATTGGAGTTTGGGAATTTGGAGACAGAGAGAGAGAGAAAGTTACTGGAGTTGGCAATGAAGGAAGAGAGATGATGGGAGGGAAGGTTGGAGGAAGGAGAGAGAGTTATTTCAGTTTTTGAAGGAATGAAAGAGATGATAGAAGAAAATAGATATTTAAAGAGAGAGAGAATATGATGAGATATAGGTGAAGATGAGGGAGTTGGAGGATATGGGGAAGAATATGAATGAATATGAAATTCTGAGCAATAACCAACAAATTAAGAAAGAGAAGGGGAAGAGGAGCCTTGATAGGAGGGAAGATATTTTTTCATTAATTTATTTATCTACTAGTAGTTCTGTAAACAGTAGACCTCACGCATTATTCTCATCCACAAGTACCTGATTGATCCACAAGACCTTATGGAAATACAGTAATAGACTGGCTTCTCCACACATCTGTGTAATCACATGGTAGCAGATTTATGATGAATAATTCTATTATCTGATTTTTGCTCCTATATTTGCGTATGAAGGAGGCTCCTTCTCCTTTTATATTATCCTTGAAATGCAAAATTTCCAAAAACCTTGTATATACGTCGACGCGCAATTAAAAAAGGAACATACCTGTCAAATTTCATGGAAATCTATTACCGCGTTTCACCGTGAATGCGCAACATATAAACATTTGAACATTCAAACATTTGAACATTAAGAGAAATGCCAAACTGTCGACTCGAATCTCAGACCTCACTTCGCTCGGTCAATTAGGTCAGCACCAACAACATAATGATCTGAAGAGAAAAAACAGGCTATTGCCCAGAATTTATTCAATTTCCTAATTTAGTTTCAAATTGTCCAAATATCATACATAGGTATTATTAAAGGAATCTGTGAATAGGGAAATTATAGAAAGAAAGTTAATGAATGAAAGTGATATGAAATGTGAAAGGAAAACTTTGAACAATAAAACTAATTTGATAGAAACTGGATCTGAATAGATAGAAAATTTTGATAGGAGAATTCAGAAGGAATGAGAAGAAGAAGAAAGAAAAGAAGAAGAATGAGAGAAAGAATGAGAAGAGAAATGAATGGAATAAGAAGAAAAACAATAAAAAAATAAGAAAGAAAAGAAGAACATGGAAAAGACAATCAAAAACATAATGAACAAGTTGGAAGAATATTTCTGAAAATATTCCATTTAGAAATGATAGAATATTCAAGAAATGATGAAATCACTGTGGAAGAAGGGCATAGCTGAAGAAGAAGGATAGGAAGAAGAGAGAGAGAGAGAGAGCTGAAAGTGTGACAGAATTTAGTGAGAAGTGGAATTGCCTTCTAAATAGATTACAGCCGCTCACAAGTGTTACTCACAGAGCTTAGCAGTTCCGTCAATCGATGAGTGATTGGTTCTCTACTCAAACTTTCTCTCTCACTCTCTCTCACCCACTCATTCTCTCTCTTTCTCTCTCTCAATCTGAATCTGAATTCCTTTCTGAGAGAGAACATCTGTCCTTTCTGAGAATGGATATCTGAAGGTCCAATCTCCACTTTTCATGTAAAAACATTACAGTAATACGTCACACTCATATTTCATTCTCTTTCTTTGCTCAATATTTATATTATTGTAGAACTCCTCAGTATCCACGATTTATCATGTTATATCACTCTTACTGGTGATCATTTTTAAAGCTAGAACGTGAAGGCTGATTTACACGGTGCCAGTCGGCTTGCCAGTTGAGGCAGCCAGTCACTGGATGCCAACGACTGGTACTGTGTAAAAGGCTCACGCCAGTAACTGAAGAAGCCAGCAAGCCAAAGACGCGCCAGCAGCTGGCAGTTCCAGTAGAAATAGTATATTTCGCACTTAGAGCAGAAAATGAGATTTTTCCGGCTCGAAATCGGTTTCTAAGTCCGAGGCCGTGGGCCGAGGACTAGAAAAGATTGATAGCTGGAAAAACATTTTTGCCCGTGGTGCACACAATATTTTTCGCCAAACTACAGGTATTGCTGACAAAATAAATAAAGAATACAAAATAAAGAATACTTGTTATCGTACCTATCTCTTGATTTGAGTGGTAGAAGATTGGCAGTCAGGATTTCAGATTCTTTTGAAATTTCACTTGGAATATCACGGGCGTCGTCATCTTCAAGCATTTTCGAAAATTTGAAATGCGCTAATCAACAATAAATAATTGAATAAAACTGGTTGCAAAGCGAATGCTGAATTAGTTTGATTTGAAACTCGACCTGAAATCATGGCGACTTCAGCTGATGAAGAAAGTGGACACTCGCCCGGTCTAGCGGATGACTTATCAACTAAGGACTTCCATGACCGGCTGGAAAGAGACCACTTTCTGGCCTAGACCGGAAAAGAAACCCTTTTCTGATGTCAAACGAGAGTTGTCTGCAAACAAGGTCTTTCAGAAAAAATATTTTTGCTACACTGCACAGAAAGCAGCTGTTTTCCAGTCCCTATGTAGATGTAAAAGACATTGTTTGCAGACGACTCTCGTCTGACGTCAGAACAGGTTTCTTTCCAGCTAAGGCCGGAAAGAGTACCCTTTCCGGCCGCTTTTTGAAAATGTGTTTGGACAACTGTGCCATATGATGCATTGTGTCCAGGAGGGTGAGATTGGAAATTTCCACCCCACTTTGAGTACCCTACGACGTCTGGTTCTTGAGTTATGAGACACCATAGTTTCTCCCCCCCCCCATCATAAACATTCTTATTCGATTTATTATTCTTATATAACTGATGCCAAAAAGTTAGGCGGCTTCGTGGGTCACATGGTGTAGCCCACTCACAGCTGATGCAATGCATCTATTTATTGTCTCTTTTGATTTAAAAATCATCACCTAAATCAAGCTAGATGACAACTCTACTTGACAACATCAGCTGTAGGAACGCACAAGAGATCCACAAAACCGCCTAACTTTTTTGGCGTCAGCCATACCTGTAGTGTGGTGAAAAATATTGTATGCAACTCTCTCAGAAAGGTGTTTACGGTATTTGGTTTCCCGGGCTCGGCAAGCCTCGCCCGGGGAAACTATCCTCATACCGTAAACACTAACTTTCTGTGCTTGTAGCGTAATATACTATTTTGTTTTCCTGGTGCGCAAGCTTTCCCCTCAACCGCAAAACCTCTGTGGCACCGGCCGACAGGCACTGTGTAAACGGCAACGACCGACTTTTTCCAGTAGCTGGCAACGTGTAAACAGGGTAGGTACCCGCTTGAAGCTGGCATGCTAGTCACCGCTTGCCAGTGACTTTCCAGTCAATATCTAAACTGGCATGACAGCCACTGGCATCGTGTAAATCAGCCTGGTTTTTCGCCGTGTAGATCAGGAGTTTAATTTTGTTATGTTAATATTACATCAGAAAATCTAGTAGTATCCGTTATCCTCTAAAGAAGACATTGGCAAGGCAGAGAGAATCGACAACGATATTCTTCTATCTCCTCCCACTCTCATTATAACGTGAGTCTTACCATAGGCGAATATCACGAATCGTGGTAAAATAGATTGAGAAAATGAGGATAAAAGAGGGAAAAAGGAAAGTGGAGTGGTAAAATAAGAATAAATTAATGCAAAAATGTTTCAGTAGGAAAATCTGTATTTCAAGTTTCAACAGATGTGAAGGAGGATAATTGTTGAAATTGGATGAGAAAAGAAGAAAAAGAAGAAGGAGAAGAAGAAGAAGAAGAAGAAGAAGAAGAAGAAGAAAAAGAAGAAGGAGAAGAAAAGAGAAGAAGAAGAAGAGAAGAAGAAGAAGAAAGAAGAAGAAGAAAAAGAAGAAGAAGAAGAAGAAGTAGAAGATGAAGAAAAGAAGAAGAAGAAGAAGAAGAAGAAGAAGAAGAAGAAGAAGAAGAAGAAGAAGAAGAAGAAGAAGAAGAAGAAGAAGAAGAAGAAAAAGAAGAAGAAGTAGAAGATGAAGAAGAAGAAGAAGAAGGAGAAGAAGAAGAGAAAAAAGAAAAAAGTGGAAGAAGTTAGAAGAGGATGAGAGAAGGGATAGAAATCCCTCTAGCATAACAGAGGCAATATTCTTTTGTGGCCGACCTCCCACATAATAGTCTGAGTAAAATATTGTTGAGCTATACCAAAAGGGGTTGACTTTCATTCTTTTCCCCTCTTTCTCCTCCACAACCACCTCCTTCTCCACCACCTCCTTCACCACTTCCTCGTCCTCATCCAATCCTTCTCAACCCTTCATCCCTTTTTCCACCTACAGCTGCCCTCGCAGAGGAAATTGAAACTGTGGAAACATTTGCAATTCTTTTTCTTGCGATCCCCGATTTTTTTTATTCGCCTATTCAGTTTCCCTCCTTAAATGAATGGCTTTCATAGGGAGTGTTTTGTTACGTGGCCGGCATTGTCAATGTTCTGTGTACTTGTGGGGCTTAGGTACACGGAAAAATCCTGGAATTTTCCTTGGGCATTGCTTTAAAGAAGCATTGGAAAACCACTGTAGGATTTCTTTGGGCATAGCTGAAGGGATGTCCTCAATTTGTTATCAACTTCGAATGAAAGAAATGATTGTTGAAGACTAGAATGTCGTACTCGAGTCCTGGTTCTCTATGAATTCCTTTCATGTTGGGGAGAAAGAATATCATTGGTTGTTATTAGAGTGTTCAGACCTTTTCAATTTTTGTTTAAGTTTTAAAATGAACCCTTTTGTGTTCGAACTCCGATTGAGGGGGTCAGAATACAAGGGGTCCAGGTGACATTTCAATTTTTTACTTTCCTTGCCCTATTACTACCATAGGTAAGGAAAGTATTGCTTTCCGAAAAAAAATCAAGGTACCCCAATTTCTAAATTCCTATACGTTTCAAGGTCCCCTGAGTCCAAAAACATGATTTTTGGGTGTTGGTCTGTGTGTATGTGTGTATGTCTGTGAACACGATAACTCCATTCCTAATCAACCGATTGACTTGAAATTTCAAACTTAAGGTCCTTATACCATGAGGATCTGACAATAAAAAATTCAATGAAATTGAATTCAAAATGGCGAAAAAATGGCGGATAATTACTAAAAAACCATGTTTTTCACGGTTTTCTCGAAAACGGCTCTAACGATTTTCTTCAAATTTATACCATGGATAGCTATTTATAAGCACTATCAACTGAAATGAGTCTCATTTCTGGGAAAATTTCAGGAGCTCCGTAATATTCATAAGAAAAATGGCGGATAATGACTAAAAAGCCATGTTATTCTTGGTTTTCTCGAAAACGGCTTTAACGATTTTCTTCAAATTCATACCATGGATAGACTCTATTTATAAGCCCTATCAACTGACACGAGTCTCATTTCTAGGAAAATTGCAGGAGCTCTGTAATATTCCTGAGAAGAATGAATATTGTTAAATTTTGTTAAGGGGTGTCCTAAATTTGTTATCAACTTCGAATGAAAGAAATGATTGTTGAAGACTATGATGAGGTCCACGTTATTAGGGCAGTGTACAATTGACAATACTGTTGCTGTCCTTTTCTATCATACAACAAAACAGATAGCGCTATCTCTCTCTAACTTTGCATTGTTGTCAGTTTGCCAGAATATTTTTTTTTTTTACTTTTGACAGTGACTGTACAAAAGCAACTCAGCCACCATTTTTTTCTACATTCTATCAAAATACTTTGGTACACAATTCGTATAATTGATTTAAAATATATTTTAGAAACAATGAAATAATTTTTAGACATTACCGTATGAGAAACACAAATTAAAATTTGACATTTTAAAAGTTGATAGCTAACCATCCTAGACTTTATACATGTTTCAGTTGGCCTATACGTTTAGGTTAGACCTACTCGTACCGGTAGGCCTATAAATATTAATTGAAAGGTTATTTCAGAATTATTTCCAATGAAATTGCTCTTTTTAAGAAGGATTTCTTTTTTTATATTATTTTTGAAAGAAATTGGAATAGAATACCTACCAAATAACTCAATTTCTGTTGTTTTGAAATTCAGATCGGTGTATCACAGCTTTTTAAATTGGCCGCCATTTCAGGTTTGTATAAAAATAAAAATCTGATCTTTGTTATGGAAGCGAACTTTTTAATCAAATTATGAAAAAATAAATTTTCTTGCTTAATTTGACATTAAATTGATTATTTTATCAAGGGAATGTTAATTATTATCAGATCAAATTTAATGGGATGCATTGAGTAACAGCTGTGTACAATCAGTGGCAAAATGGAGAGACTTGGCAACGTTTTTCTCCTATCTTTCTTCACTGCCATTATAACGTGGACCTCTCTATAGAATGTTGTATTCGAGTCCTGGTTCTCTATAGAACTCAAGTCCTGGTTCTCGATAATTTTTTTCCATGATGAGGAGAAAGAATATCATTGGTTGTTATTAGAGTGTTCAGACCTTTTCAATTCTCGTTTAAGTGTTAAAATGAACCCTTTTGTGTTCGGAATCCAATTAGTTGACCGAGCGAAGTGAGGTCTAAGATTCAAGTCGACGGTTTGCATTTCTCTTGATGTTTAAATGTTTGAATGTTCATATGTTGCGCATTTACGGCGAAACGCGGTAATAGATTTTCATGAAATTTGACAGGTACGTTTCTTTTTTAATTGCGCGTCGACGTATATACAATGTTTTTGGAAATATTGCATTTCAAGGATAATATAAAAGGAAAAAGGAGCCTCCTTCATACGTTAATATTAAGCTGCGTACACATATTCTCGCTTCCAACCCGCACCGAGCACGCTCCTCCCTCGTACCGCCCTCGTACCGCCATCGAACCACAGTCGCTCCGCCCACGCACCCATCATGAACGTTACGGAAGATGTTAGATCTTCTCGCGTTCCCCGGTCGAACCACTGTTGCTCGCCGGTCGATCATCAATCGCTCTGCTGGAGTGACGTTCGGTTGCGGAGCAGAGCGAAAGTCTGTACGCACCTTAAGATTCAAGTCGACGGTTTGCATTTATCTTAATGTTTAACTGTTTGAATGTTAAAATGTTTATATGCTGCGCATTTACGGCGAAACGCGGTAATAGATTTTCATGAAATTTGACAGGTACGTTCCTTTTTTAATTGCGCGTCGACGTGTATACAATGTTTTTGAAATTTTGCATTTCAAGGATAATATAAAAGGAAAAAGGAGCCTTCTTCATACGTTAATATTAGAGTAAAAATCAGACTACAGAATTATTCATCATGAATCAGCTGACAAGTGATTACACAGATGTGAGGAGATGCCAGTCTATTGCTGTATTTCCATAAGGTCTATAGTTTCAATCAGGTAGTTGTTGATGAGAATACTGCATGAGGTCTACTGTTCATAGAACTACTAGTTATTGTGATAAAAAAACTTTGTGAAATTGAATCGGGAACAGTTTTGGGCTATAATACCTGTTATTTCCATACCTGTATGTATTTTTGTAAAAAGATACATAATATTTACAAAGTGAGCTTGGATGTGTGTGGGCTTATTGAGACCATGTGTATAATATACATAACTCGGCAGCATATGAAGTGAGGCTAACATTTGAACGTATATATGGGTGTGGGTGGGAACGATTAATCATAATTCAACGCTTGGCAGGTTGAGAGAAACTTCTTCAACTTGTGCAACAAATTGTGGTGGAACAAAGCGTGGGAGAGAGAGAGTGAGAGAGAGAGAGTAAGAGAGAGAGTAAGAGAGAGTGAGTGAGCGTGTGCGTGTAATTGAAAGAGAGAGTTGTAGAGAGAGATGAAAAAGAAGTGAGAGTGAGAGAGTGAAATAGGAATGATAAGAGAGAGCGAGTGCGAGATTAGGTATTGGTATTTAGGTATTTAGATAGTGCATGAGACGAAATAAGTGAATTGAGAAACAGCAGAAGTGTGGAGGAATGTGGAATTAGGAAGTAAGAATCGAAGAAAATACGAGAAAGTCTCGAGGATGGTGAAAAAGGAGGAGGATGAGAAGGTGCATAAGAAGGAGAAAAAGAAGAAGGGGAAGAAGAAGAAGATGAAGAAGAAGAAGAAGAAGAAGAAGAAGAAGAAGAAGAAGAAGAAGAAGAAGAAGAAGAAGAAGAAGAAGAAGAAGAAGAGAAGAAGAAGAGAAGAAGAAGAAGGAGAGAAGAAGAAGAGAAGAAGAAGAAGAAGAAGAAGAAGAAGAGAAGGAGAAGGAGAAGGAGAAGGAGAAGGAGAAGGAGAAGGAGAAGGAGAAGGAGAAGGAGAAGGAGAAGGAGAAGGAGAAGGAGAAGGAGAAGGAGAAGGAGAAGGAGAAGGAGAAGGAGAAGAAGAAGAAGAAGAAGAAGAAGAAGAAGAAGAAGAAGAAGAAGAAGAAGAAGAAGAAGAAGAAGTAGAAGAAGAAGAAGAGGGAAGAAAAGAAGGAGAAGGAGGACAGCAAGGTGAAGGAGAAGAAGAATGAGAAAAAGTAGAATAAGGTAGAGAGGTGAGGTCGGAGACTATTAATCATAATCAAATTAGTTTGTAATATAGTATCTGTCGCCCAATCCTACGCTCAAAATTTATGAATGGAATGGGTGTGAAGCAAGAAGGAGAGAGAATGTAAGAACGGGGGTGAAAGAGGAAGACAGGGTGTGAATGAAAGATGAAGAGTGAAAGAGAGAGAGAGAGAAAGAGATAGATTAAGAACAATATGTGATAAATTATTTGAATGATCATTTCAAATAATCTGTATAGTTATAATATACCTACTTAATATTTTTTTCTTTAGTTTTCATAATGGAATATATTAATATAAAATATAATTCCTTGCGAAATAAAATATAATTGATTATTTTGAACGAGAATGAACAGTAAATATTACATCAATAAACCTGTATCAGCTACCGTCTATAGAAGGCATTGACAAGACAGAGGTTTGGAAACGTTGTTCTCCCATCTCTATTCACTGCCATTATAACGTGGACCCCACTATAGGACATAATTATACAGGGTGATCAATAATTATGGTAAAATATTCTAATATGTGATAGTAGAGGTGAAAATAAGAAAAAAAGTTAATATAAACATATATCCATAAACGCTTCACTAGCGAGTTATACAGAGTGAAAGATTTCGCCCAGAATTCAGTTCCTCTGGTGGAATACACCGATGCTGAATTGTTTGGGGACTATTTTTTGAAAAAATTATGCTGGATTCATATGGAAAAATATCTGAAAAATTGAATAAAACTAGTCTGGAAGCTGTAGTGTGAGTAGTTTTTGAGAAAACAGTTGAAATATGCAAAAAATCCAAGTAGAAAAACACAGACTTCTACGTTTGTTGCCCAATAACTTTCTTTAATGACCAGTAAGCAAATAATTTCCGCAATAAAAATCGTAGGGAATTTAATTCTGAAAAGAATTATGTAAGCTGTGTAAACTAAATTCAAATAAATGTTGAATAAAATGTATTCTTATGTAGTACATTACACCACAGAAATTTGCTGTTTTACGAGGAGAGAACTAATAACTCATAGGTTGTAGCTGATTGCAAATAAAACATGGATTCTAATAACAGCTGTTCCAAAACAGCTGATTTATTATGTTTTAAATAAGAAAATATTCAAAAGAAATTATCAGCTGAAAATTATTTTCAGAAATATTTTAGCTCACTGTTGAAAAAAAAATTATGCAGGCAGACCCCGATCTACTATGACTGTTGAGTTAGAAGAACAAGTTCTTAATGAAATTTATGAACATCCAGAGAAGAGCACGAGAGAATTGTCAGTGCAGTTTAATGTCAATCAATCTATTATTTGGAGGATACTAAAATAGCAACAATTACATCCATACCACCTCCAGAAAGTTCATACTCTATTGCCACGAGACTGTATTCCCTGTGCTGGTATTGCCGATGGTTTTTAGTAAAACTTGTTTACCCAAACTTCTTAACAACCGTTTTATTTACCGACGAGGCACACTTTACAAGAACAGCTATCGTTAACGTGCACAATCAACATATTTGGGCAGCTCAGAAACCTCATGACATCAATCCTAATCTTCCACAACATAGTTTTCAGTAAACATTTGGGCAGGAATCATAGGTGATCATCTACTTCTGTTCGAGCTTCCTCCCAGGCTTAATGACATAATCAACTAGTCTTTTAGTATAAGTTTAATGTCATTTAGATATGCTACTTTCATATAAAAAAAACTTTTCATAAAAAACCGAATATTTTATTTGCAATCAGCTACAACTTATGAGTTATTAGTTCTCTCCTCATAAAACAGCAAATTTTTGTGGTGTAATGTACTAAGAATACATGCTATTCAACTTTCATTTGAATTCAGTTTACACAGCTTACATAGTTCTTTTCAGAATTAAATTCTCTACAATTTTTATTGCGAAAAATTATTTGTTTACTGGTAATTAAAGAAAGTTATTGGGCAACAAACGTAGAAGTCTGTGTTTTTCTACTTAGATTTTTTGCATATTTCAACTTTTTTCTCAAAAACTACTCACACTACAGCTTCCAGACTAGTTTTATTCAATTTTTCAGATATTTTTCCATGTGAATCCAGCATAAGTTTTCCAAAAACTAGTCCCCAAACAATTCAGCATCGGTGTATTTCACCAGAGGAACTGAATTCTGGGCGAAATCTTTCACCCTGTATAGCTCGCTAATAAAGCGTTTATGGATATATGTTTATATTAACTTTTTTTCTTATTTTCACCTCTACTATCACGTATTAAAATATTTTACCATAATTATGAATCATCCTGTATAATATCTCCACTCTATGGAGTTATATTCTCACTTATGATTTTGACGATTGACAAATTTAAGCCGATTGTAGGCTAAATGAATTATTGCTAACATGAATCATTCAGAACTACGAACACATAACCCGTGTTCCGCAAGGGTCTTAATAAATACTCGATGAACTGAAAACTTGATCTACTAAAATCTTGAAGGATCCTAAATGAACCTAAGGGATTTTGAAGAGGCCAATAACCATCCTCGGAAAATTGTAAATCTACATGCAAAATTTCAAGTTAATCAGTTGAGTAGTTGAGACGTGATGATTCGTCATTCATGAATTTCCTATCCCGTGTTATTTTATAGGGTAACACCTTATTATATTATTGACCAAACGTTTCAATTAAGATTAAAATTTTGTAATGAATTGTAACATTTTTTGTCTTCGAAAACTTTTGAGTGTTTTACTGTATACAGAAACCTTTAACGAGTTTGTTATTCTATATAATAAAGTAAAATCTTATACAAGAGTCTCTTAAGATTGGCAAGCCAGTTCTTCCCTTTATTATATTATAGATTATTATCGGCGACCGAGCTTCGCTCTGGAGTACAAAAGAATGAATTATTTATCACGAAAGGAGAAATAATAGTAACATTTATACAGAAATGTTCTTTCTAATGACAGTAAATTGAGATTAATTCACAGAGGAATGCAAACATTTCCCTCCTAAAGGACCAGTTGCACAAAAGCCGGTTGAATTTTAATCCTGATTAACTTCACGTGAACCAAATCAGAGAAGACCATTTCAAAAGATGGATCTACTGGAATGAATCAGGATTGGAAAAATCAGACCAGCTATTCAATGAGTTTGACATGATGGATCCAAGACAGCTTTACTCCAAGGAGATACTATGCAGATTACACAAGAACCCAACAACATTTCAAACCAGAAACCAGAAACTCAGATACAACACCAAACTAATACCAGATACAGGAATCTTCTCATCACCAGTGTTGCAAAGAAGGCACCAGAGACATTTCAGTCATTTAGCACCAAAATTATATAATCTACTTCCTGCAAACTTTAAACAGATTAATCACCCTAGAAAGTTCAAAGCAATAGTACACAATTGGTTGATGAGCAAAGGAAGACAGAACATAGAAAACATTATTTCAAACATCAAATAACCACCTAATGACTTACTAAACACTAACTAATTAATAATACGCTCAAAAAAACTAAGAAAACCTACTCTAGAACATGGTACGCCATAGTGGAGTAGGTCAATTTCCACACAGAAAAAACTAAACAAGTAGAGGACACATTATAAGAATTTTTTGTAACTAACTATTGTATGTATTATTGTAATTAATCTAATATTTTGTGTAATTGATGTTTTAGTTTTAGTTTTTTGGGAGATAAACATTTATTTATTTATTTATTCATGTGAACAGAAGTTCCTCGTTTAATAGTATAAGATATTATTGACTTAAATCTAGTTGAAACCCCACTCATTTACACTTGATAAGAAACCAGGTGGAAAAAGCTTATAATGCAGGTAGATAAGCTTCATAAAAGACTGAGACAAACAGATAAAAAAATGAAAAACATACAATGGGGAAAGCAAGGGGTAATCCTTGAGAAAATGAGGATCAAGAGATGATTCTGAGAAGATGTAAGGATGAGAAAAGAAACGAAAATTGAGACGTTCCTTTTAGAGGGAGGGGTTAAGAAAGGATTCATCTCGCTTGAAGATAATTTCAAAGGAAGGAAAATATTCATTAGTGGCCCCCACCTGTTTAACAGGCTGTAAACAAGGGGGTAAAAAGGGGTAAAATGAAGTGAGGGGGTGAAGGATGATTAACTAAAACAAAAGTGAAGGACTCCCACTTCTAAACAAGCTTTTACACACTCACTCTCTCTCATTGTCTCTCTTTCAGTCACCCACACTTTTCCTCTATCACTCTCTCTCACTTACTCTCTCACTCTCTCTCTGTCTCACTCTCTCAAAGAGGCAACCGAGAACACTTAATTGGGTTTCAGACACGTTCTGAAATGAAGCCACCCACGTAAATGATGGTGAAGAAGAAGAAGGAGAAAAAAAAGAAGAGAAAGGAGAAGGAGAAGAAGAAGAAGATGGAGAAGATGAATAAGAAGATGGAGAAAGAGAAGTAGAAAGAGAACGGGAAGGAGAAGAAGAAGAAGCAGAAGGAGAAGAAGAAGAAGCAGAAGGAGAAGCAGAAGCAGAAGAAGGAGGTGATGAAGAAGGTGAAGCAGAAGAAGAAGGAGAAGGAGAAGAAGAAGAAGGAGAAGAAGATTGAGAAGGTTAAGTGGAAGAGGGGGAGAAGAAGAAGAAGGAGAAGAAGAAGCATAAGCAGAAGCAGAAGGAGATCAGGAAGAGAAGGAGTTGGAGAAGGAGAAGGAGAATGAGATTGAGAAGGAGGAGGCGAAGGAGAAGAAGAAGAAGGAGAAGAAGGAGAAGAAGAAGGAGAAGAAAAAGGAAAATAAGAGAAGGAAGATGAAGAAGAAGGAGAAAAAAAAGAAGGAGATGGAGAAAGAGAAGTAGAAAGAGAACGAGAAGGAGAAGAAGAAGAAGCAGAAGGAGACGGAGAAGCAGAAGCAGAAGCAGAAGGAGGAAGAGTTGGAGAAGGTGAAGCAAAAGTGGAAGGAGAAGGAGAAGAAGGAGAAGAAGCAGAAGGAAAAAAATATTGAAAAGGTTAAGGAGAAGAGAAGCAGAAGCAAAAGGAGATCAGGAAGAGAAGGAGATGGAGATGGAGAAGGAGAAGGAGAATGAGATTGAAAGGAGGAGAAGGAGAAGAAGAAGAAGAAGAAGAAGAAGAAGAAGAAGAAGAAGAAGAAGAAGAAGAAAAAGAACACGTAGAATGGGAGAAGCAGCAGGAGAAGTTGATGATGGAATAAGTCGTGGTGAACCTTTTTTTTTTAAAAAAAGTCAGTACTTGAAAGCATCTTGAAACCCCTTTTCTTTCAAGTCACTCTTTATTTTTCTAAACAACTGATTACAGAATGGCTGAGTGAGCGAGCCAGCAAATCGTCTTCATTTCACTCCACTTGAAACATGTTCTTTGGTGTCAGAAATATGTTTTCGGATTGA
>NC_052516.1:3618008-3650508 GCF_014356525.2 Nilaparvata lugens | reverse complement strand
TATAGAAGCTAGATTCACTCAATCACTGCTCTGCTCTTTCACTGGACACTAATTGAACAAGCAGCGGAGAATTGAACGTGGTAATGTATTTTTAATTTCCTTGCCCTATTACCATAGGTAAGGAAAGTATTGCTTTCCGAAAAAAATTAAGGTACCCCAATTTCTAAATTTCTATACGTTTCAAGGTCCCCTGAGTCCAAAAACATGATTTTTGGGTATTGGTCTGTATGTGTGTGTGTGTGTGTGTGTGTGTGTGTGTGTGTGTATGAGTGTATGTGCGTCTGTGTACACGATATCTCATCTCCCAATTAACGGAATGACTTGAAATTTGGAACTTAAGGTCCTTTCACTATAAGGGTCCGACACGAACAATTTCGAATACAATTCAAGATGGCGGCTAAAATGGCGAAAATGTTGTCAAAAACAGGGTTTTTCGTGATTTTCTCAGAAACGGCTCCAACGATTTTGATCAAATTCATACCTAGAATAGTCATCGATAAGCTATCAACTGCCACAAATCCCATATCTGTAAAAATTTCAGGAGCTCCGCCCCATCAATGCAGATAGATTCTCAATTATCAGGCTTCAGATACAATTGAAACAAAAAAGTCAAGTGGAGTAGATTGAGCATGAAAATCTCTACAATTAATGTTCAGTAACATTTTCACCTAAAATTGAAAATAAGCTTTAAATTCGAGAAAATGTGATTATTCAATTGCAAATTATTGTTGATTCTATTAAATCACTAGCCGTCAGGCTCGCTTCGCTCGCCATAACCGTCTAGCCAGGGGGCTCCGCCCCCTGGACCCCCGACTGGATCGTCCAAGAATGAGATCAGCAGGCTCGCTTCGCTCGCCTGCATTTTTCATTTGGGCATTTTTATCATAATGTTAGGACAATCCAGTCGGGGGTCCAGACTAAACGGCTGGCTAAACGGATATGGCGAGCGAAGCGAGCTTCACTGCTAGTAATATAACATTCCCAGGATTGAAGTAGCAGTGCCCAATCAATTTTTCCGCGATAAATGCATTTAAATCTTCAACTTGGTGCCAACCTAACAAAGTCAACTCAACTTAATGCCAACCTGACAAAATTATTAATTTAGTTGCCAGTTAACAACTGTTTCGAAGAGGTACTCTATCTAGATTATAGTTCTATAGTAACATATGATATGGAAATTTCAATTATAATTAAGAGATTGGGAGAAGAAGAATATACATGCTAAAAGACGAACTTTAAACCCTTAAAAACAACCCTTAGAGTTAAAATATTGCCAAAAGATTTCTTAGTGCGCCTCTAAAGGGCCAACTGAACATACCTACCAAATTTGAACGTTTTTGGTCCGGTAGATTTTTAGTTATGCGAGTGAGTGAGTGAGTGAGTGAGTGAGTGAGTGAGTGAGTGAGTGAGTGAGTCAGTCAGTGAGTGAGTGCCATTTCGCTTTTATATATATAGATTCACTATGAAGAGATAGCAGACCTCATGTGTGTCTCCAGCGTTATTGCCCTGTCAACAGCTGGCTCAAATCTTTAAATAGTAGACTTGTGATGCGCGGAAACACTAGCGTCAGGTGATCAATTTTCATAACGGCAAGGAAAGTTGTATGAGTGCGCCACACCAGATTTTTATTGTGTAGTTGAGAAGTTGATATTGTGGTAATTATTCATATTGAATGGAAAAAACTAAGAAATTGTCAAAAACCACAGATTTGTGGTTAAATCTGTGGTTTTTGACAATTTCTTTTTCATTCAATAGGAACAATGTTTTCCTACAAATCACCTGGACTGGTAGAACCAATAACACTAATAAAAAACTATACATGAACACCGTCCGTATGTATAAATCACATACAAGGACAGACCGGTATTCATTGCAGTACAATACACACGCGGTTGTCAAATAAATAACTGTCCACAAACAAACGAGGTAGCCACTGTGGGATAACGTGTTTTTGCGTCACATGATGGAATGTGAACTGGGATTTTTATGATTCAGTTCGCTGAAGGTAGTGGAGAATTTTTTTGTTAATACTATAGCTATCTAGTCTGGAGACTAATGAGCTAATTTTTTCTACCCGAACATACTACTTATAAATGTTAACAGCGAATATCTCATTAGATATTCTTACTGATATTGATTGTTTAATTAATATGTACACTTATGACTGTACTATAGAAGCTAGATTCACTCAATCAATGCTCTGCTCTTCCACTGGACACTAATTGAACAAGCAGCGGAGAATTGAACGTGGTAATGTATTTTTGTATTTACATTACATTCCTTAATCACAACATCAAATTAATGGGAGAGAATCAAAAGGATAAACCCAAAACTTTTCCTCTCCCTAACTTTGATAAAAAAAGTCTAAATGAGGTTATGAAAACACTTTTATAAAGATCACAAAAATTTACAGTCCATTATACTAAACATTTTGTATCTCGGTTGATCAGAAAGATTTATTATTACACTTGAAAATGTAATTTGTTTTTGGCAAATAAATATCACAAAAAAATGTGAAATTCATACTCATCTATTGACGAACTTATCCGTGACGAACTGGAAGTTAATAATCTGTTTTGAACTATTTTTGACTACACTACTGTCAAAGCAGTGTAATTAGACTGTGGTGTCAAAAATAATTTAAACCGGAGTGAAATTCATGTTATAAAGTGAGCATCTGAACAACATTTGTATGCTATCCTTGTCTGTTATCAGACAAAGCTGATATTTCTATCCTTTCCCAGCTCCAGAATATTATTTTGATCTCAATAAATTACGAAAATTCATTATTGAAATGTAAAATTCATTCATTGTAATGTATGTACCTTGTTGAAAATGTTATATATCGATTCTCCATTGATTCATACAATGAGTACATCATTAAAATGATAGGGAGGGGAAAATAAGGTAACCTTGTGCTATTCCTCTCCCATATTTAGATAAGGTTACACATAGTCCGAAATAGGTCAAGTCTTGTAAGAGTTGTTCACTTCACAAAATGTTCAGTCCTTAATTATTTTTACAAAGTGGATTTTCAAATTCATTCATTCCCTCAGGTGCTCCATGAGAATTCATTATGGAATTATTGGAAAATATTATTTCTTGCTTGATAGAATTTAATTGATTATTTTAAACGAGAATGAACAGTTAATATTACATCAATAAACCTGTATCAGCTACCCTCTATAGAAGGCATTGACAACGTTGTTCTCCTATCTTTCTCCAGTGCCATTAAAACGTGGACCTCACAACACCAGAATAGATAAAGAAATGGGATGAGAAAGGATAACTTCAAGTCAGTTATACAGTAATTGGGTTGACGGGTTAAGAGAATGACCCTATCTCTTGTAACAACCCAATTCAAAGAGAAGAGTGAAATATCTCTATTCGAAGACTGGAATATCCCTCTCTAGAGAGAGATAATGCTCTCTTTAGATAAAGATAGAAGGGTGAGAGAGGTTGTATAAATTTGGAAATCCTCCAGTGAAGCAACAGGTGCATCGGGGTTCGCTCCCACAACTTTTGGGGGTGAGTTGGGTCCGGAATACCCCCCAAAAGGGCTTAATCAGGGGAAGGAAGCCACCCTAAAGGGTTGAATCAGGTGGTGAATCCTCCCCAGAAAGGGTCAAATCAGGGGTCGGAGGAGCAGAGGGGTTAGCGAATTATTAGGACAGTTTTACGTTAATAATGTGAATGGCACTTCCGGTGGGAACGCGAGGGAGATTTTGGGGTTGGAGGGAGAAAATGGAGGGGAATTTTGGAGTTTGAGCGAGAAAATGGAGAGAAATAAGGGAGAAAACCAGACGGGGAACTGGTGAGGGATAAGCAGAGAGAGAGAGAGAGATTTGATGTGAAGGGTGGCGAGAGAGGGAAGGAAAATGGAGGGGAATAAGGGAGTTGGAGAGGGAAAATTGAGGGAAATAAGGGAGAAAATCAGACGGGGAACTGGTGAGGAATAAGCAGAGAGAGATTCGATGTGAAGGGTGGCTGGAGAGAGAAGGAAAATGGAGGGAAATAAGGGAGTTGGAGGGAGAAAATAGAGGGAAATAAGGGAGAAGATTAGAGGGGAAACTGGTGAGGAATGAGCTGAGGGAGAGAGATTTGTTGTTAAGGATGGAGAGAGAGGGAAGGAAAATGGAGGGAGAATTTAGTGAGGTACTGTAGAAAAAAGAGGGGTGTGCAGGTAGAAAGAGAGGGGAAAATGGAGGGAAAATCAGGGGGTCAGCGGGGAAAATCGAGACAAAGCGGCAATATACGATCACCGGTTTAATCCCTGGACCACTAGTGATTTCCCCCTATAACTTGGGTATGAAGTGATTCATGTGAGTTGGCAGTGTGTGGAGGATAGCGGATGAGTTATATCACAGAATACAGGATTATAGAAGTTTTCTCTGGTTATATCTAGATGTCAGTAATTTGGTGTTTATTATTCACCGAGCGAAGTGAGGTCTAAGATTCAAGTCGACGGTTTTGCATTTCTCTTTATGTTTAAATGTTTATATGTTGGGTATTTACGGCGAAACGCAGCAATAGATTTTCATGGAATTTGACAGGTATGTTCCTTTTTTAGGTGCGTACAGATATACGCGCCGCGAACTTGAGCAATTCACATTTAATCAGCTGACTATATCTGTATTTTGACAGAAACGGTAAGATACAGATTGGTATCAGCTGATTGAAAGTGAATTGCTCATGTTCGCGGCGCGTAAATCTGTACGCACCTTACGATTACGCGTCGACGTATATACAAGGTTATTGGACATTTTGAATTTCAAGGATAATATAAAAGGAAAAGGAGCCTCCTTCATACGCCAATATTAGAGTAGAAATCAGACTATAGAACTATTCATCATAAATCAGTTGACAAGTGGATTATAAATTATTGCATGGCATGACGCATGCAATGCAATATCTCAATGTAACTTGGTGAAAAATCAGCTGCTGTGTGGACTATTAATAGCATGCCTCATTGAATGCAGCTTTTATGCACTATTTAATGAACTATTGATTGCATGCAATAACGCATGCAATTTATGACTAAAATAACATAGTATTGTCTCTCGACCTTTCTCTGCTTTGAACTCGGGCTGACCTGTTGCCAGTATGTCTCAAAGGAGATTAGCTTTTGATGTTAGCATTTTTGATACACCAACCCCAACAGTCATTAGCCGTTTTCACACCGATATTTCGCTGACACGACATACAGACAGGATTTACTCTGATGGACAGTATAAGAGGAGGCTGTGGTTCATAACTGCGCGAGGTCTACTGTTCACTGTACTAGTTAAATGTATTTATATATTTATTGACCGAGCGAAGTGAGGTCTAAGATTCAAGTCGACGATTTGGCATTTCTCACAATGTTTAATAATGTTTAAATGTTTGAATGTATGAATGTTTGAATGTTTGAATGTCTGATAGTGTGCAAACGGAATTTTAGTTTAAACCAAAAAAATCCAGATTTGGTTTAAGCTTTAGCTTAAACTTGCACTGTTCAAACGGCCCCTAATAAAATATAATTGATTATTTTTAACCAGAGTGAACTGTATCAGCTATCGTCTATAGAAGGCATTAACAAGACAGAGGATCGGCAACATTGTTCTCCTATCTTTCTCCACTGCCATTATAACGTGGACCTACTTTAGGAAACTGTCATTAAGATCTTTCACAAGTTTCACATTGAAATCTGAAAGCTTAATGACTAGTGAAGAACTTTTGTGGACTTGTATTATAAGTTTTAAGTTAAACTCGAGTTTTAGGTTATGTTTTATGGTTAATCGCTCAAATGGCTGAGAATAACTTGAGAGAGAAAGTAGAATGCAAAAGTTGCGGCGAAATTATTGGGGCGTGACAGAGATGGAAAGTTGGAAGGGTCGCGAAAAGAGATGTTTCTCTGATAAGAAAGTTGAGGGAAACAGAATAAGGAGAGAGCGAGAGGAGGTGATGGATTCGAAGAGAGGAAATGTTGGAGGAACGGAAGGATGTAGGAAAGAGAACGGAGAAAGTGCAAGAGGCTAGAAAGAAAAAGAGAAGAAGAAAAGAAGTGAATGGAGGGGAAGGAGGAGAAGTTGGAGGTGAAGTGGAGTAGGATATGAAGGGAAGAAGAGTGGAGAAGGGTGAAGAGGAAAGAGAAGAAGAAGAAAAAGAAGAAGAAGTAGAAGAAGAAGAAGAAGAAGGAGGAGGACAACTGCAATAAACTTTGGCAAAAATTTAGTTTCATTCTTGATAATTATTGTGGATAGACTGCGCTGGCTGTCATAATCAGCAATGCTAAAAAGCTGACATCAGCTTTGTTGCAGAAGCAACACTTCCAAAACCTCCTACTATTGTCCTCCTTCTTCTCATACACTTCTCCTTCTTCTACTTCATATTTCAGTTCTTGTTCTTGTAGTTGTTCTTCTTTTTCTTCGTCTTCGTCTTCGTCATCCACTAAATTCACAACTTCTTATTCTCTTACTTATTCATCATCATCAATATCTTCTCCTTCTCTCAATTCTCTTTTATCTTCTTCTTCCCACTCCCACTTTTCTCCCACTTCTTTTTCTCTTCCTTTTTCATCTTCTCTCACTTCTTATCCATCTCCATTTTCAACATTATCATCAACTTCTCCCTTTCATTTTAATTCTTCTTCTCCTTCCATCCTCTCTCTTGTCCTCCTCCTTCTTCTTCTTCTCTTTTACCATCATCTTCTTCTTCATCATCATCATCATCATCTTCTTTTTCTTTTAATTTTCCTTATCCTTCCCGCTTCCTTCTCCTCCACTGCTACTTCTTCACCATCCACTTCTTTTTTCTCATTTTCTCCTTCTTCTTCTTCATCTTCTTCTCCTTCTTCATTCCCACCTCTCACCGGTCAAATCCTCATGAGATCCGCGGCAGCCCTGAACAAAGTAGGTAGCCACCCTGAACTGTGAGCAAGAAAGTTTGAACTTGACGGCGATTTCAAGTTTTAGCGACTACCGCTTAAGTTAGTAGCCTGGCAACTTGGCAACTTGCGTTCCCTGTCATTAATATGCGTTAGTAACTAACATTAACGCCTTTCCAAAACTTCCCTCCCACCGAAATTTTCAAGAAACTCGTTTCACCCCAACATACCTCTTTCCTCACCAAACACCCCCTTAGAAAACCCTCTCAATTCAACTCGTATAACTTGATTGCAACAGACAGAGGTTCACTCTTGTAATTGTAGATGAGAATAAGAATAAGAATACTTCTATTCCATTGAGGAAATATAGTGGAGAAAGATAGGAGAACAATGTTGCCGATCCTCTGTCTTGTTAATGCCTTCTATAGACGGTAGCTGATACAGTTCACTCTGGTTTAAAATAATCTATATATATAAAAGCGAAATGGCACTCACTCACTGACTGACTCACTCACTCACTCACTCACTCACTCACTCACTCACTCGCATAACTAAAAATCTACCGGACCAAAAACGTTCAAATTTGGTAGGTATGTTCAGTTGGCCCTTTAGAGGCGCACTAAGAAATGTTTTGGCAATATTTTAACTCTAAGGGTTGTTTTTAAGGGTTTAAAGTTCGTCTTTTAGCATGTATATTCTTCTTCTCCCAATCTCTTAATTATAATTGAAATTTCCATATCATATGTTACTATAGAACTATGATCTAGATAGAGTACCTCTTCGAAACAGTTGTTAACTGGCAACTAAATTAATAATTTTGTCAGGTTGGCATTAAGTTGAGTTGACTATATTAGGTTGGCACCAAGTTGAAGATTTAAATGCATTTATCGCGGAAAAATTGATTGGGCATTGCTACTCCAATCCTGGGAATATTATATTACTAGCCGTCAGGCTCGCTTCGCTCGCCATATCCGTTTAGCCAGACGTTTAGTCTGGACCCCCGACTGGATTGCTCTAGCATATGATAAAAATGCTCAAATGAAAAATACAGGCGAGCGAAGCGAGCCTGCTGATCTCATTCTTGGACGATCCAGTCGGGGGTCCAGGGGGCGGAGCCCCCTGGCTAGACGGATATGGCGAGCGAAGCGAGCCTGACGGCTAGTCAATTATATTTTATTAAGGGCCGTTTGAACAGTGCAAGTTTAAGCTAAAGCTTAAACCAAATCTGGATTTTTTTGGTTTAAACTATAATTCCGTTTGCACACTATCAGTTTAAACTCTGTATTGAGTTTAAACTCTGAGAAAGTTTTAACCTTCAAAGCAGGAGGTTTAAACCAAATAATTTGGATTAACTTGACATCTGTAAAGATTTTATGGGGAAACAGCTCAAATTAAATTATTTTTCGACGGTTGTTTTTATTGCTTCTGTAGACGATAATAATTATATAGGTTATAGTGAATCATTTGAATGTAAAAATAATTATAATGGAAAAAATTAATAGAAGTTTTTAATGCGATTGATAAAGATGACTGCGAAGGAATTTTGAAACAGAAAAATTGGGCAAAAACGAATAATTTAAATTTCTAAGATAGATAATTTTTTACGGTTTCAAAAGCTCTGTAGATTTTGAACAAGGAAATAGCAGCTACATAACCTCAATTTACTGATGGTTTGTAAGCAAATAACAAATTTCCTGTAAAAATCAGCCTTCCTGATATTACAAACAATGACATTCTATTACCAACTTAACGCTAAACTAGTTTAACTTGAACTGGATTAGTAAATCCACTGAGAAAACCGATTCAAGTTTAAAATTTCAGATTGACTTAATCGAGTTCAGCAATCTATACTGCGCAAACGGCCCTAGAAAGAAGAAGAAGAAGAAGAAGAAGAGAAGAAGAAGAAGAAGAAGAAGAAGAAGAAGAAGAAGAAGAAGAAGAAGAGAGAAGAAGAAGAAGAAGAAGAAGAAGAACGGAGAAGAAGAAGAGAAGAAGAAGAAGAAGACGGAGAAGAAGAAGAAGAAGAAGAAGAAGAACGGAGAAGAAGAAGAAGAAGAAGAAGACGAAGACGACAACGAGGATTCTATCGAAATTTGTTGGACGAGCTCTATGCGAGATGTGAGAGTATAGCCAGACAGACACAGGTGCTTTAGCAATTAAGTTCTAACAGAAAACTGATCAAATCATTGAGTGAGCTCCAGATTTACCCCAGAACCATCAGCATACCTCCAGATGAATAACACCATATGATTGCTTCCCATCCGACCAGTGATAAAGTGAATCCAAACGTATTGCATCCCATGCTGACAATTCCTGGTGAATGCCACCAATTGAAGATGAGAGGAGAGAACCACTGAGCTTCAATCGTACATTGAACTGTGTGATTTCATTAAGTCTGTGCAGCATGTTGCAAGTTGCAAGCTGCACTGCAACATGTTGCAAGTTGCAGTGCAACATGTTGCAAGTCGCACTGCAACATGCTGCAAGTTGCAAGCTGAACTGCAACATGCTGCAAGTTGCAAGCTGCACTGCAACATGTTGCAAGTTGCAGATCAATAATTTATTCCGTGCAACATGTTGCAAGTTTCATTCTTGTTGCTGCACTGCAACATGTTGAAAGTTGTTGACCGAGCGAAGTGAGGTCTAAGATTCAAGTCGACGGTTTGGCATTTCTCTTAATGTTCAAATGTTTTTATGTTGCGCATTTACGGCGAAACGCGTTAATAGATTTTCATGAAATTTGAGAGGTATGTACCTTTTTAAATTGCGCGTCGACGTATATACAAGGTTTTTGGAAATTTTGCATTTCAAGGATAATATCTACAGCGTTTGGGCAAAGATCACTAGGATATTTTTAGGGCCTACAATATCTAATAGAATACCATTAGAAATCAAAGGAGGGGAAAATTTCAATAGCTTCAAAAGAAAAATTAGACATTGGTTATTCAGTATTGGGATACAAAGTAGTGAGGAACTAATAGTAAGTAGGATTTAGATTTAAGCAGTATTCTTTTTAAATAAGGTAATTTATAGGTAGAGAAGAGTACCTCGGTTTAGTATCTTTGTACTAGGTGTTGCTTAGGATAATAGCTTATAGTTTTAGATTTTTTTGGAATGTTTGTATTATCTGTTGTAGCATAAATTAGTATTTATTTGATGATAACCTCGACACATAATTATATTATATAGAGAGGTATCATTTTCTAAACCCTGAATATTGTTATATTAAAAAAATTGTAATATAGTGTAATGTATGTATGAATTTATAATATAAAAGGAAAAAGGAGCCTCCTTCATACGCCAATATTACCGTGAAAATCAGACTATAGAATTATTCATCATAAATCAGCTGTCTAGTGGACTATAATACTACCCGTTAAAAAACATCGAACATCTTGAAAATGTATTTTTCCATCAACGTTGTAGACAGTTGCAGCCAGACCTGATAACAGCGCTCACACTCACATTCCGGGACGACACGTCACGGTACGATATAAGACAGAAATCTCTAGGTTTATTTAGGATTTTTTCTAGACATTTCAAATTGATAAATTATTTATTAATTTTCGAGAAAACATAACAGGTCAATGTAACTTACTGAGCGCGAAGTCTACTGTTCACAGAACTACTAGTAAGTTGCAAGCTGCAGATCATGACCGTGCAACATGTTGCATGTTTCAAGTTGCACTGCAACATGTGGCAAGTTGCAAGGTAAAGATGTGTGAACAAGATTTAAGTTGCAAATACATATTCAATCCAATCATCGTTCCTGTGAACTCCTGTATCTAATTCGATTCCAACGGTCAGCGGTCCTTTTACAAAGAGAGGAACCGGGAACGGAATTTGTTCTGACCTGAATGAGTTTCAACAGTTTATGAATGATGTTGATGATCAACAAATATAGTAGGAAGTTCACAGTTTGGATATAACTGTTCACAGTTGATGTACACTCTAGTGAGGTGAACTTTCATCTGTCAGGATTGGTTGAATTGGAAGCAATATTTGCTGGTACAAATTTAGAAAGTTCACAGACTTATGCATTACAAACCATTTCTCTGTATATGTACTCTGTCTTACTTATATACAAATACAGATCAATTGTACTGAAACAGAAGGATACAGAAATTTCTATACGTTTCAAGGTCCCCTGAGTCCAAAAAAGTGGCTTTTGGGTATTGGTCTGTGTGTGTGTGGTGTGTGTGTGTGTGTGTGTGTGGTGTGTGTGTGTGTGTGTGTGTGTGTGGTGTGTGTGTGTGTGTGTGTGTGGTGTGTGTGGTGTGTGTTGTGTGTGTGTGTGTGTGAGTGTGTGTGTGTGTGTGTGTGTGTGTGTGTGTGTGGTGTGTGTTGTGTGTGTGTGTGTGTGTGGTGTGTGGTGTGTGTGTGTGTGTATGAGTGTATGTGCGTCTGTGTACACGATATCTCATTTCCCAATTAACGGAATGAATTGAAATTTGGAACTTAAGGTCCTTTCACTATAAGGATCCGACACGAACAATTTCGATCAAATGCAATTCAAGATGGCGGCTAAAATGGCGAAAATTTTGTCAAAAACAGGGGTTTTCGTGATTTTCTCGGAAACGGCTTCAACGATTTTGATCAAATTCATACCTAAAAAAGTCATCGATAAGCTCTATCAACTGCCACAAGTCCCATATCTGTAAAAATTTCAGGAGCTCCGCCCCATCAATGCAGATAGATTCCCAATTATCAGGCTTCAGATACAATTCAAACAAAAAAATCCGAGTGGAGTAGATTGAGCATGAAAGTCTCTACAATTAAGGTTCAGTAACATTTTCACCTAAAATTGAAAATAAGCTTTAAATTCGAGAAAATGTGATTATTCAATTGCAAATTATTGTTGATTCTATTCAATCATTCACTATGAAGAGATAGCAGACCTCATGACATGTGTGTCTCCAGCGTTATTGCCCTGTCACCAGCTGGCTCAAATAGTAGACTCGAGATGTGCGTGAACACTAGCGTCAGGTGATCAATTTTCATAACGGCAAGGAAAGTTGTGTGAGTGCGCCACACCAGATTTTTGCTATTAGAAAAAACGTCTAGCGGTCAGATGTTTTTACAATAAATGAATTTATTATCACTCACTGTGACAACGAGATATATCGGCAGGTCCGCCATCTTCTTGGTTGTATATTCTTGGTTGATGGCGGACCTGCCGAAAGATCTCGATGTCACAGTTAGTGATTAATCAATTTATTGTAAAATATCTGACTGTTGGTTGTTCTTTTTAATAGCAAAATAGCTATTTATGTATTAAGAGCGTAATGCGCGACTTTATCGCTCGCGCAAAACATAATTTTGCAAGAGCGATAAAGAAGCATTACGCGCGAATTACATACAACATTTTTTCTACAACTGCCCAAACCTGTTAAATACTTATATCGGCGGAGTTACAATTCCAATTCAATTCAATTCAAAAAATTCTTTATTCCTCATAAAAAACAAAACAATAAAATGATTTACAATCTGCTGTCAGTTCTACATACTCTTACAAGAACTCATACATAAGAATAATATTTTTGTACAACAAAAAACACCAAAAAATTAAAATTAAATCGAATAGAAAGTGGTTCTCAAAAAATACACAACCTAGTATTTTATCATGATTGAGATTCATAACTTATCAGGGAAGAGTCGTGAATCGACAGTGCTTTTATTCAGGAATGATCTTCACATGGACCTGAGGTCTGTGTGTGAAGACTAGTTCTTCGGATTGCCAATACGTTTGGAGGATTCCGAGGAATGATTCAGATTTTTGTAAACATGCACGTTAATAAGAATTGACTTTTTTTAAATAGATAATATGGTAAATATTGATAATATTATACTAGATATTACAAAAACAACAGTTAGAATAATCTGTTGGTGATTGTGTTTAATTACCGACTTTTTAGGTTGAGATCTGACTTTTTGGCGAGCTGCTCACAATCAGCTAATTAGGGAGCGTAAAGAAATTCTTCTGAGCATGTGCGAATGATTTGGTAGCGTAAAGTAGATTCTCCTCAGAAATAAGCTGTTTTACGAGGAGAATTGAGTGTGTAAATTCTTTCTTTATGCGCAGTTGTAGGAAAAGTGATTAAATGATAAGCAGTTCGTGATGGAAAACAACATTATAGAATCAATAGTTATTTGTATATTATATCTAGAGTGTAAAATACAGCTTCTCTCACGAGGTGAATGATTGATGCCCGAGGCGAAGCTGGAAGAAAAAACATTTTCCCTCCATCCACATTTTATAAAACTAGTTGGATTGTTGATTAAAGGGGTTAGTTCAATCGTTGGTTTGAGTAAATTCTACCTTGTGGATACTGAGATAAAATTAATTTTACTGTAGACTGAATACGTGCGAAAAAGATCTTATCCTGAATCTAAGTTCTCTGTCTCTTTCTGTTGCAGGCAGTTTCCCGCTAGAACCGGTCTACTGTCTCGTTTGGATCTCGCTGGATGTTCTGTTCTGCACTGCATCCATAATGCACCTGTGCACCATCAGTGTTGACCGCTACCTCAGTCTAAGATATCCCATGAAGTTTGGACGCAACAAAACAAGGCGGAGAGTCGTCCTCAAAATAGCATTCGTGTGGTTGCTGTCTATTGCCATGTGTCTTCCGCTGAGTCTGCAATATTCTAAGGTTAGTGACGTCATTTTATTATTATTATTATCATTATTATTATTATTATTATTATTATTATTAATATTATTATTATTATTACAATTTATTAGCGTAAAGCCACACATTTTTGAGCAAGTCTCAAGTGGCATGCAACATGTCAAGTTCAGGATCGGGATCCTGAGAATGCGTTGAAGCACTCCTCTATTGTATAGGGACATGCCTCTACCAATGTCCTGGTTATCTTAGATAAAAACACTTTATAACCTCCACACAACCTAATATTCTCTGGAATACAATTATAAAACTACAATCCTGAATAATACGGTCCTTTTTCAAGCAGAGAGAGTCTATGAATTGGGAGCTGGAACAAACATGCATTCCTACCTCGAGTTCTGTATGCATGATTAATTCGGTCGACATTGGAAATTTTTGAATTTTTGAACACAAAAAAAAACCATTTCCAAAAAATAGATAGCTGGAACAGAAAGAAGCTGGAGTCTCCTGAGTATAGGTTTACAGGAAGAAGAAGGACTCACTCCCTCAACAACCCGGAGTGCTTTTTTCTGCATTTTGAAGCATGTGTTCAAATAGTTCCTTCCTGACCCCCAAAATAAAATACTAAATCTAATCAATGATAGGAAATATCCATGATAGACCCTTAGAGCCGTCGTAATATTTGAATTTGCATTTACAGTTCTCAGAGCGAAGAGAGCATGATACAGTCTTTTTTGGAGCTTTTCCACGTGGCTATCCCACTTCAAGTTCCCCTGCAGTTCCACTCCTAAAAATTTTGTTTTTTCAAAAGCAGGATAGTCCCATCCCATTACCAGTGGATCATTATCATTCCTATAACTTTTTAAAAGTTAGTTACTCAGTTTCAAAATCAATTGGTTACCTCAAGGTCAGTTATCAAATGAATCTCGGACGCAATAAAACAAGGCGGAGAGTCGTCCTCAAAATAGCATTCGTGTGGTTGCTGTCTATTGCCATGTGTCTTCCGCTTAGCCTGCAATATTCTAAGGTTGGTGACGTAATTTTAAAGGTTTGTTAATCAGTTTCAAAGTCAATTAGTTACCTCAAGGTCAGTTATCAAATGAATCTCGGACGCAATAAAACAAGGCGGAGAGTCGTCCTAAAGATAGCCTTTGTGTGGTTGCTGTCTATTGCCATGTGTCTTCCGCTGAGTCTGCAATATTCTAAGGTTAGTTATGTTGTTTTGAGGTCAATTATCCAACCTTAAGGATGATTAAGTAGTGAGTAGGTTTTCTATTTTGTATTTAAATTTTTCAAATAAGTGCAATATTTCTCAAGTTTTCAATTCATTGTGACACATTCTGTGATTCATTTAGAGTATAAATCAACCTTCAAAATTCAAAATTTTTGAATCATCATCATTTCTGGACCGAAAATCAAGTAATGAATCAGTGTGTGATTACATAACCTCATCTATTGGACAACATCAACATTTTTGAAGAGAAATAGTACAGGCTCAGCCTAGTTTTCCCTTCAATGTCATAATAATTGTATTATGATTATAGTGTTCCCTACAATAAATGAATAAATGATTTATAATTATTCGTAAAATAAAATTATAGTAATCTTTAAAATTAAGAAAATAATAAAACAAGAATACTAATTGTAACGTAACAATTTAATATATTCATTATATTATTAATTTTAAAGGGTGCTATAATTTTATTTTATAAATACAAGAAAGTAGCAATGAATTCATACATTTAAAAAATATAATTATTCGATTTGAAGATCAGTTATCTAGTCTTAAGGTCAGTTACCCATGAAACAAAACCAGGTGACGGATGATCATGACTAAAATACATGCTTATTTCCAGAGCCTCCTAAGTCAGGGCTGATTCACATCACTTACAGAATCTCTTCCATCATCTACTGTACATCACTTATATTTCCACGTTCTTCAAAAATCCTCAATGAAAAATATTGTCAGAGAAGATCAATATTCAACTGAATTTACATAAAAATTCCTATCACCAACTCCTACCGTTAGCTGAAAACGATGAAACCTTCGGAAAATTCATTTTATTTTTCACTTTTATTCAAACTGATTCTCCTCACTCGTTCCTCAGTAGTTTATCCTTCTGTCCTTCCTATTATTTACATTTTACTTCTCTATCATACTTTTTATCATTTCATGATCGATCATATTTTGTATTCTTCTCCTTCAATATTTTCACTCTCTCTCTTTCCTCATCCACATTTATTCTGTTCCTCTTTCTCTCTTCTTCTGTTCTCTTAAACTTCAACATTCTTCTCCCATCACTCTTTCCCTTCAATTCTCTGTATTTTCCTCTTCTATTTTTGTTCCCCATCTTACTTTCCATCATTTCATAGTCTATCATATTCTGTCTTCTTCTTATGCATCAACCTTTTATCTCTCTTCCTATTCACACTAATTCAGTTCCTCTTTCTCTCTTTTCCTTTTTTCTCAAACTCTTTTAATAATATTCTTCTTGCGTTTCACTCTCAGGCAGCAATATGAAGGACCTCTCTAAAGGCAGCAATTCAATTCAATTTGATTCTCTCCATTTCTTCCTCCATCTCTTTCTCCCTCCAACTTACTTTAACCGTTTACTTCCTCCATCTCTTTCTCCCTCCAACTTTCTTCAACCGTTTACTTCCTCCATCTCTTTCTCCCTCCAACTTTCTTTAACCGTTTACTTCCTCCATCTCTTTCTCCCTCCAACTTTCTTTAACCGTTTACTTCCTCCATATCTTTCTCTGTCCACTCTCCTGCAACCATTCATTCTCCCTTTTATATCCGCACCAATACTTACCGAAATATAAGAGAGCTCTCACTAAACTTGTACGAAAAAAGTATTCAAATACACTTGAAACCATTCTCTTATCGATAAAACGTTCCCAACGATTCACTTTCAACTGTCACCTTCCCCCACTTATAACATCACCACTCCCCATCCACCCAATTCTGACATCTCAAAACTGATCCGACTCCATAAAAACATGAAAGTTGAAATAAATCTAGCGTGAAAAGTGATTTTTCCAGTTTCCCTCACTTTGTCACAATTGTTTAAATGGGGACCATTTGATGTTATCTATATGAAATTCTGACGGATGAAAGTGAATTGCACTATATATATAGAAATGTGTATAATCTTTGCAACTGTATTGGAACCGTTTCAAAACCTCTTGATAACTCTATATACATGTATTTGAATATATAATACAAATACTGAATGTTTTTATAACTACCGTGTGTAGGAATGATTCCCTGCATGTAAGAAGGAGTGAATATGTATGTTTTTTTCTACTACACATTTCATATTGAAATATATAATATAATACAAATCCTAAACGTTTTCATAACTACAGTAATATGTAGGAACACAGAAGAAAGGGGCCCGTGTTCTCTCCTCCAAGGTAGGAGTTATTCTAAGCATAAAAGAAAGAGTAAATAATATTAAGCTCATGTGATGTTGTTTCTATGACTATGTAGAAGCCAAAATAATATAGAAGTATATGAAGAACTCAAAATGTTTTGATAACTAGTATACAGTGACTAGCCGTCAGGCTCGCTTCCCTCGTCATATCCGTCTAGCCAGGGGGCTCCGCCCGACTGGATTGTCCAAGAAAGAGATTAGCAGGCTCGCCTGCATTTTTCATTTGAGCATTTTTATCATATGTTAGGACGATCCAGTCGGGGGTCCAGACTAAACGTCTGGCTAAACGGATATGGCGAGCGAAGCGAGCCTGACGGCTAGTAATATATTATTACCAGGAATAGCTCTGATTGAAGTAGCAGTGCCCAATCAATTTTTCCGCGATAAATGCATTTCAATCTTCAACTTGGTGCCAACCTAACAAAGTCAACTCAACTTAATGCCAACCTGACAAAATTATTAATTTAGTTAACAGTTAACAACTGTTTCGAAGAGGTACTCTCTCTAGATTATAGTTCTATATTAACATAATTATGGTTTGTACATTTTTCAATTATGATTAAGAGAATAAGAAGAATATACATGCTAAAAGACGAACTTTAAATCATTAAGAACCACCCTTAGAGTTAAAATATTGCCAAAAGATTTCTTAGTGCGCCTCTAGAAGGCCAACTGAACATACCTACCAAATTTGAACGTTTTTGGTCCGGTAAATTTTTAGTTCTGCGAGTGAGTGAGTCAGTCAGTGAGTGAGTGCCATTTCGCTTTTATATATATATAGATATAAAGCTCCTTTATCGTTTATATTGACCGTCTGGACCGGCATTAAAGATATGTAGAGGCCAAAATAATCCTATACTATTAAACCAGTAATAATTTCTGTTCATATGTTAAGATGCTTGGATTATTTAGATGTTTATATGTCTGTATTTCACCGGATCTCGAAAACGGCTCTAACGATTCATACGAAATTCATAACATAGTAGGTTTATAATTATAAAATTTGATTGCACTAGGTCTCATCCCTGGGAAAACTCGCTGAAAGACATTAAAAAGATTTATTATTCATCCTTGGGAAAACAGCTGATAATAATTATCTCGTCGTCTGTTGGTGATGGAAGTGAGTGAGCGAGTTCATGTGTGTGGGACTGTGTCAAAATTAAGACTCAGCTGTTGAACTTTTGTAATCATTCAGTCAGGTACTCAGTGCCGGTTGCAAAAAACCGGGTTATTTTTTAATCCTGATTAATTTATTGATTTATTCTAATTTATATTTTAGATTGTGATTTGGTGTAGAAATTCGAATGGACATAATCTATAATATTTGGACAATTTAAAACTAAATTAGGAAATTGAAGAAGTTTTAGGCAATAGCCTGTTTTTTCTTTTCCGATTCTTGTATTTTTTTTGCTAACCTTATAAATAAATAAATAAATAATTCCAGTAGAACCATATTTTTGAAATGGTCTTCTCTAATTGGTTTCAAAATTAATCAGGATTAAAATTTAACCGGCCTTTGTGAGGGGAATTTTTGCATTCCTCTGGGAATTAATCTCAAATCACTGTGATTAAATAGAATATTTCTCTATGAACTATGGATATTATAATAGTTTCTTCTTTCTTGATAAATTTTTAATGCTTTTGTACTCCAGAGCGAAGCTCGGTCCTCGATATTATACAAGTATATAAAGAACTCAAAGTGTTTCGACATTTAGTACATAGAGTGATATAAAGCTCTCTCTCTCTGTTTATTTTGAGCGTCTGGACAGTCATTATAACTATGTAGAAGCCAAAATAATATACAAGTATATAAAGAACTGGTAATGTTTTGATAAATATATGGGGTGATATTCACTGCAAGGTGGCAGTATTCCTTATGGATACAATCAATGCCTCCCTTTTAACTATTGCTGACAATTTGAAGATAATTCAACTGTGACTGCTTTTCATCTGTAGGAAAATATGCTGAGTTGCACAATGCTTTTGAATTCAGAATGTTCAAAGACTTGTTCAGTCTGATATGGATTTATTTTTCTCCCCAATAAATACAAGGGTGGATGTGTTTTTATTCAACGAATATTTTCTTTCACAAATTGAGTTGAATGTATGATTTATGTAAAGTGAGACCGACTTCAAATTCTTGGCTTTCACTTGGGATTACGTCATCAATGCCTTACATTCAAAATAAGGATTACGTCATCAATGCCTTACATTCAAAATAATGATCACGATGTGGCAACGGTACTGAGTTGAAAAAAGATAGAGCTATGTGCTTTGTCTGATTACAGATAAGGATAGCAAACCAATGATGAGATGCTGACTCTATGGTGAAGTCCACGTTATACTTTTACCTTTTTTTCTCTTCCTATCATTTTGATGATGTACTTATTGTATGAATCAATAAATAATAAAGAATATACGCCATTCTTCATTATTTATTGATTGATACAATAAGTACATCATCAAAATGATAGGGAGAGAAAGAAGGTAACCTTGTGCTATTCCTCTCCCAAATTTAGATAAGTTTACACATAGTCCAAAATAGGTTAAGTCTTGTAGTTGTTCACTTCACATAATTTTCAGTCCTTAATCATTTTCATAGAGTAGATTTTCAAATTTAGATGCTTTAAAACCAAACATAGAAGAAATATTTCACATACAATAAATACAATTGTGGCAAAGATATAATCCTGTACTATTAAACGAGCAACTTCTGTTTATATGTTTGTATTCCACCCGGATCTCGAAAACGGCTCTAACGATTCTCACGAAATTCAGAACATAGTAGGTTTATAATATGAAGATTCGATTGCACTAGGTCTCATCCCTAGAAAAACTCGCTGAAGGACATCAAAAGGATAATTATTATTCATCCTTCAATAATTATTATTATTATTCATCCTTGGAAAAACAGTTGATAATGATTATTTTGTCGTCTGTTGGTGATGGAAGTGAGTGAGCGAGTTCATGTGTGTGGGACTGTGTCAAAATTATGACTCAGCTGTTGAACTTTTGTAATCATTCAATCAGGTACTTAGTGCCGGTTGCAAAAAAAAGCCGGGTTGTTTTCAATCCTGATTAATTCCAGTCGATCCATCTTTTTGAAGTGGTCTTCTCTGATTTGGTTCACATGAAGTTAATCAGGATTAAAATTTAACCGGATTTTTTGCAACTGGGCCTTTGTGAGGGAAATTTTCGCATTCCTCTGGGAATAATATCAATTTACTGTGATTAGATAGAGCATTACTGTATGAATATTATGAATGTTATTATAATTTCCTCTATAGAAGGCAGTGGCGAGGCAGAGATTTGGCAACGCTGTTCCCCCATCTTTCTCTTTACTGTCATCAGAACGTGGACCTTATCATGGATGACATGAATCTCAACAATAGGAAGACTAGGGCCCAGTTACACAAAAGCCGGTTAAATTCTAACAGTGATTAATTTCACGAGAACCAACCAAAGAAGGCCTTTTTCTAAAGACGGCTTCTCCGATCGGTTCTCTTGGAATTAATCACAAATAAAATTTAACCGGTTTTTTGTACAACCGGCACCAAATACTGCAAATAATGAACTATTTTATTTATTTTGCAAAATGCATACAGGTATGGGAACAGGCATCATAGCCCAAAACTGTTCCCGATTCAATTTCACAAATTTCTTCATTGTAATAAATTATGATAATTATTATCATAGAGAAACGATAGCATAAGTAGATATAGGGCGTTAGGGCATAAGTAGATATCCCATGGTATAGGGCGTTTATGTCGCAACTTTCACTGTTATCCCAAGCCGATAGTTCACGTAGTTCTTTCCTATGCAGCTGTGTGACGCTGGTAGTCTCTCAAATTGTGCCGTTCATACACTATCACCCCAACAAAACAGTAAAAATTGACAATAATTGACAGTAATCGGCTTGAGATAATAGTAAAAGTTTCAACATAAATTCCCCATACCATGGGATATCTACATACGCTATTGTTTCTCTATGTTATTATCATAATAAATCATAACTATGAACACAATAAAAACCGTATATCATGAAATTGGAAGATACAAACAGCAATATATTCTCACTAAACAATATTATTGATGAGTTGATCAAAAATATTCAGATCGAGTGAAGTTGATGAAAAATTTCTGACAGGATGTGATAATAATTCAATATCCAACACATCTGACAGGAAGTGATAATAATCCAACACAATTTCATCTTTCTCTCACAATCTTTGTCTTCTGTGACTAGTACGTTCATCTCTTTCTAACTGAAGCCGTTATTTTCTCATTCTGTCAGCCAAATATTGGCTTTCGAGATGCGTTCTGATAACATTTCCAAGAACACGAGTCGAATTCCCTAAAGTAATCTTTCCTTTCAGCAACAATATTCTGCATAGATAATCCCCATACATCAGTTTTTTGTTGTATTTTTCCTCTTCTATTTCTTCTTCTTCTTCCTCTTCTTCTTCTACCCATCTTTCTTCTCCTTCTTCTACTCCTGCTTCTTCTTCTTCTTCTTCTTCTTCTTCTTCTTCTTCTTCTTCTTCTTCTTCTTCTTCTCTTCTTTTTCTTCTTCTTCTTCTTCTTCTTCTTCTTCTTCTTCTTCTTCCTTCTTCTTCTTCTCCTTCTCCTTCTCCTTCTCCTTCTCCTTCTCCTTCTCCTTCTCCTTCACCTTCTCCTTCTCCTTCTCCTTTTTCTTCTTCTTTTTCTTCTTCTTCTTCTTCTTGTTTTTCATTTTGTTGTTGTTGTTCTTCTTCTTTTCCTCCTGTTCCTTCTTCTTTTTCCTCTTCATCCTCCTACTCCTCCTCCTACTACTCCCACTCACCCTTCTCATCCTCCTACTCCTCCTCCTCTTCCACCTCATTTCTCCTTCTTCTTCCTCTCCCTCTTTCACTTCTGTTCTCCTTCTTTCTCACATCCCTTCCCCCTAAATTTCCTTTCTCTTCCTTACTTCAAATCTCCGTTGAAATGTTTCGTCATACAGTTCATGGATCTAGTGCAGGATTTCCTTTTTTTCCCAAATTTTTTGAAGACTTTTTCCTTGTTGTTTTCCTTTCTCTTCCTTTTAAAATCCTCCATATTTGGATTCCAATTTGAAATTCAAGACGTGACACTCCCATCTAAATTCACAACCCAGGACATGCTGCTACCCATTGACAGAGTTGAGAATTAGACACATTACAATCAGTCGACCAATGAGAGGAGAGAGTAGGCGGAGTTTAAAATATGAGCCGACATGTGCTGCCGTCTACTGGCTGAATGCACGGTTACATCACAAACTGTCATTGTCCAATCAGGAGAGATACGAGATAGTGAATAATTAGTTTGTACTAGTAGTTCTGTGAGCAGTAGACCTCGCGCACAGTAAGTTACATTGACCTGTTGTTATGTTCATCATCATCTTACGTACAAGGGTTAATGCCTGTTCCGACTTACAAACAGCTTATTAGTATCTATATTTCAATTATTACAAAATTACGCTATTGTTTAATCGACAGAGGCTGGCTCAAACAGCACTCTGGTTTGTGGACTGTATCAATATTACATTCGAGAACTTTTGGGTTGTCTGGCGTCGGGTAGCAATTTGAACAATTAAAATGGCTAAGTGCACAATAACATAGGCCTACCTTCATGTCCAAATCCTCCTTGCTTCCAGGATCCCGGGTCCAGATCACGATACGAGACGAGACGACACTTGTAATAAATCACAATAAATAATCAATAGATCACTTTGCAAAAATCGACATTACGAGAGGTGAGCTGTTCAATTGGCTGTCAATCGACGACTGGCCACAATTATGTTTTGCGCATCACCGTATAATTGCCCCCTCCACCACACAACGCCAGACAAAGGGGAACATTCATATAACGTCCGAACAGCTATAATATATACAACTAGTGTATTTATTGCCATCTCTTCCGTGGCCTACCAATAGATCTTTTCCCTGCCGGTTTATAATTCAATATCTGTAGTGGAAGCCTTTCTGCCGGCATTCTTTCCACATGGTCTTTCCACTGCTTCCGGTATTGTGTGATTTTTTCCAACAAGCTGTAAATTCCTAGCTCTGCTCGGATATCATTGTTGTTATGTTTTCTCAAAAATCGATAAATAATTCATCAATTTTAAATATCTAGAAAAAATCCTTAATAAACATAGAGCTTTCTGTCCTATCGTACCGTGACGTGTGGTCCCGGAATGTGAGTGTGAGCGCTGTTATCAGGTCTGGCTGGCGTCGATACGCCAATCCAATCAACTTATCAGAGAACATTCTGTGTTATCGTGTTGGCGAAAAATCGGTGTGTTGAAATTAACAAAATATACTACCGTAATGCTGATTTCCTACTAACTTCATTTCTCACTTTTCATGATTTTAGATATCAATTTCTTTTCAATAATATTTTCTGCAATTTTAATCATCAGATTCAAATTCAAATTCAAATTGTTTTTATTCTGATTCAAAAATCAAATACATCAAACATCAAAAATGGAAATAAAATACAATGTGCACTGAAGAAATTGTATAAAATATAATTTATGTAATAAGGCTTTCTACGTGTATGATGTATTATGAAGAAAAAACAAAGCTTTTTTGAGAGTATTTCTAGCTTGCTGTAAGCATATAATGCTTAACGCGTGCAAGCAGGAGTGCTTATACTATAATTGAATAAAATCAGAGAGAAGAAAAAAAACATTTTTTGGGCAAGATAAAAATGAAAACTCACACTCACACATTCACTCACCTCTCATACATTTCCAGTTTGGGCTTAATTACTTTTTGATATGATTTTCAACAACTATAATAATTATTATGTCGAAAACTAAGAATGAATAAAAAACATGTGTTCTAAACAATCAGGCAAGATATTTCTAAGCCATTTAAGAATGTAATATTTGAACATTTTCCTATTATCAATTCTCTTTGCCTCAAAAGGTAAATTATTGAAAAATTTCGGACCTAGAAATACAAACGATTTCTGGAAACAAGTGGTATATGACCTGGGAAGCCTTAGCAGATCAGAAGTGACTCTCCTAGTTTGATAATTTGTTCTCTCCCTGAAAAGTGCCTGACCACTGTTTCCAGACATTACAAAGAATAGGTATAAAACTTTGAATACATATATGTATCTTAGTGGCAAGCATTTTATATCTTGAAAAAGGGAAAAGGCATGTTCATATCTTCCTGATTTTTTAACAGCTTTGAGAATTGAATCCATGTTCTGATTTGAAGTAGATCCATAAAGACTTATACCAAAGGATATTATAAAGTGTATGTAGGCAAAATAAATCATTTTCCGCGTTTCCATTTTACAGAAGGGAGACATTTCTCTAAGAGCATATAATCCACTCGATACCCGTGACAAAACCCTTGTGACATGTTCATTATTACACGTTTATTATCCTTAAAATGCAAAATTTATTTCAAAAAACCGTATGTATACGTCGACAGGAACATACCTGTCAAAATTCATGAAAATCTATTGCTGCGTTTCGCTGTAAATGCGGAACATAATAACAAAAATATGAACATATAAACATATAAACATATAATAATTGAGATAGTGATGAGAAGTAAAATGCGCGTGTTCGTGGCGCATAAGTCTGTATGCACCTAAATATAAATATCGGGGACCAAGCTTCGCTCTGGAGTACAAAAGCATAAAAAAAATTATTACGAAAGAAGAAATTATAATAAAATTCATAACATTCATACAGAAATGTTCTATCTAACCACAGTAAATTGAGGGCGATTCCCAGAGGAATGCAAAACTTTCCCTCACAAAGGCCCAGTTGCACAAAAGCCGGTTAAACTGTAATCCTGATTAACTTCACGTGAACCAAATCAGAGAAGACCATTTCAAAAATATGGATCCACAAGAATTAATCAGGATTGAAAATAACCGTGGCTTTTTTGCAACCGGCACTAAGTACCTGATTGAATGATTACAAAGGTTCAACAGCTGAGTCATAATTTTGACACAGTCCCACACACATGAACTCGCTCACTCACTTCCATCACCAACAGACGACAACATAATTATTATCAGCTGTTTTTCCAAGGATGAATAATAATTATCCTCTTAATGTCCTTCAGCAAGTTTTCTCAGGGATGAGACCTAGTGCAATTGAATCTTTATATTATAAACCCACCATGTTCTGAATTTCATGAGAATCGTTAGGCTACTTTCACACGATAGGAGACGTGCAACTTGAACACTGAACAGTGTTCACGTTTTTTTGTCGAAGTACATTGAGTCAAATCGTGTCTTTCACATGGTGACTCCTATCCAGGAACCTCGTTTTGTCACGTCTTTTCCCCTCGAGGCAAGCAGAGGCAAGATCTAAAAACTTTGCCGACGTTTGCTCAAAGTATGACTCATCACTTTTTTCTCAAAGTCTAACTTCCTTAAAAATATAGATAGAAGATTTCTGATTTCGGATTTGGATTCAACGACCCCAAGTTCTTTAAAGCGCAAGTCCCGTTTTCGAAAATATCCGAAAACAAGGATGTTATGGCTGTTTTTAATAAAGCTTTCTATTATCATATAATTATACGGTAAAAACGAACAGGTACTGTACTATACAGTACGTAAGTACTGTAGCTATTATAATACAACTTACACTGTATTCGTGTAGGAAATTTGGTAGGTTATTTATCTTGATTTCTGAAAATACCCCAAAATAAGGGAGTAAGATAACTTTGAAAAACCAAAGTTTTCCTGCCGATTGAACAAACATTAAAAATTAGTCTAAGACATATTATGTCTTAGAATAAAAACGTGTAACAAATATCAGATCACTATTCAAGCTATCAAGCTTTTCATAAATTTATTTGTCTCCTCATGGCAAAAGGTTTGCGCCCAACGTTTTCACTTAAACATTTCTATGATTAAATTGTGATAGAGAACATTATCGTATTGATCTTCTAAATCCAGTTACATGTACATCGATTTCCGTAAAATTGATTTTTTACCGTTCCTATGAATTCTAAGAATTTTATGAATTGTTTATACAGGTTCATCACAGGCCAGGCTGGTCTGAGCTATTCATGACTGGCCTTATAGAGCCGTTCTCGAGATCCAGTGAAATACAAACATATAAACATCTAAACATTTAAACATCTAAACATCTAAACATCTAAACATCTAAACATCTAAACATCTAAACATCTAAACATCTGAACATCTAAACATCTAAACATCTAAACATCTAAACATCTAAACATCTAAACATCTAAACATCTAAACATCTAAACATCTAAACATCTAAACATCTAAACATCTAAACATCTAAACATCTAAACATCTAAACATCTAAACATCTAAACATCTAAACATCTGAACATATAAACATATAAACAGAAGTTGCTGGTTTAATAGTATAGGATATCATTGAATTTTTGTATATCTTACCTTCGGAAAGTTACCTTCGGAATAACACTTTCCATCCACGTAAGACTGTACGGAAAACTAATAATATGATTACATCATGACTTGTGTTCATCTGATAAAATCAGAGTTCTGCCATCCATCTGTTGATATTGGTTTACTTTTTTCTATAGTGGTGAAACCTTCCACTAAATGTACGTGAAACGAATATGAAAGGAAGAAAAAAAGAATGAAAAGGGAAAGTTGATGTACTAGAAGAAGATGATGAGGAAGAAAAGTGAAAATAAGTAGAAAGGAATTGCTACAAAACTTTTTCGATAGAAGTGGTATCAAACCTCTCTGCCATGGGGTTTCGGTTAACCCCCTTCTTGAAAACTACCTTTCTAAGCTTCTTAAAACACTCTCTCCCAGTTTCCATACCTGGTTTTCTCAGCCATCTTCTCTCTTGTTTTACTCTCTCACTCTGCTTTCTCTTTCCTTCTTCCACTCTTAAACTCTCTCACTCCCTCTCTGTCAAGAATAAATAAATTTGTCGATCTTTATATTCAAACGAGCAGCTGCAACCCATGGAACGCAATGGTTGAAAATCACAAAAATAACAAAATTACTTGAATAGCCTCAATTAAGGTTCAAAATTTTGTACACCCATATTCTAACAATATATTTGTATTGTAATGTTCCACAGGTCTACAAGAGAATTATTAGTAACATTTTGTAGCAATCTCTTCAATATTACATATTACATATTACAAACCCCTCTATGCCATGGGGTTTCGCTTAACCGCCTTCTCGAAAACTACCTTTCCAAGCTACTCAAAACACTCTCTCCCAGTTTCCATACCTGGTTTTCTCAGCCATCTTTTCTCTTGTTTTACTCTCTCACTCTGCTTTCTCTTTCCTTCTTTCACTCTTAAACTCTCTCTCTCTCTCTCTCTCTCTCTCTCTCTCTCTCTCTCTCTCTCTCTCTCTCTCTCTCTCTCTCTCTCTCTCTCTCTCTCTGTCAAGAATAAATAAATTTGTCGATCTTTATATTCAAACGAGCAGCTGCAACCCATGTAACGCAATGGCTGAAAATCACAAAAATAACAAAATTACTTGAATAGCCTCAATTGAAGTTTAAAATTTGGTGCACTCATATTCTAACAATGTGTGTTTGTATTGTAATGTTCCACAGGTCTACAGGAGAATTATTAGTAACATTTTGTAACAATCTCTTCATTTTTCCATATTCTGTTCCACAAGTCTACAAGGAATTTTGAAACATTTTGTTACTATTATCTCACGTTATCTTTTTCTGCTCCACTGAACTTCAAATATCTTCTAGCAAATATTGTGTTCTAATTTTCCACTAGTCTACAAGGATTCTTGCAACATTTCTCTACTATTTCTTCTTGTGTTTCAAAAGACAAATAGGACCTTACAATCCGACACGAACAATTTCGATCACATGCAATTCAAGATGGCGTAAATATTGTCAAAAACAGGTTTTTTCGCGATTTTCTCGAAAACGACTCCAACGATTCTGATCAAATTCAAACCTAGAATAGTCATTGATAAGCTCTATCAACTGCCATAAGTCCCATATCTGTAAAACTTTCAGGAACTCCGCCCCATCTATGCAAAGTTTGATTTTAGATTCCAAATTATCAGGCTTCAGATACAATTTAACCAAAAAATTTCAAGTGTGGAAGATTGAGCATGGAATTCTCTACAATTAATGTCCGGTAACATTTTCACCTAAAATTGAAAATAAGCTCGAAATTCGAGAAAATGCTATTATTCAATTGCAAACTGTAGGCAACTGTTGATTCTATTAAATCATTCACTATGAAGAGATAGCAGACCTCTTGTGTCTCCAGCCTTATTGTTCTGTCACCAGCTGGCTCAGATATTTGAATAGTAGACTTGAGATGCGCCTGAATACTACACCTTTTCCAACAATATTTGAGAAAGTATTAATATTGTAATTGAGAATATTCATTTGTATTTGAGAAGTCATCATTTGTAGTTGAGAATAGGGAATTTTATTCGAGAAACTATCATTTCAATTCGAGAACATACGATTTGAAATCGAGAAGTTGTCAGTTGTAATTGGGAAAATGATTTAAAAAACCAGTGCTTCCAGCACTCATATTTTTTATTATTGTACTCAAAAAATAATATGATAGTATAATATTTAATATACCAATAAAACGTTTAGTTTTTAAATGAAAAATATTTAAGCGGCGCAAAATCCAATGAAGAATTGCTGAATTGCTTGATCAAGAGATTCAATTGATTGATGATAAAGTTCAATTGCGCCTTGAACATAGAGAATTTGATCTTCATCGAGTGAAATATTTCACAAAATGTTTGGAGACAAAAGTCGTGTTGCCAACATACATAGAAATGATACTCATTAACCATTCATAAACAGTACAGGGGAAATAATTTCACCATTAAAAATATTAATTTGCCCCCATGCAAAGTCTATGATAGTAATTGGAATACTGTGTACGTAGTACAGTATCCTTTCCTGCTCAAATCAAACCTGTAGGCTACAGAAGAGCCACGACATGTCAATTGGATAATTTTCTCATTTTCAATTGATATCTTCTCATTTACATTTGACGATTTCTCAAATACAATTCACTATTCTCAATTACATGTGATGACTTCCCAAATAGAATCGACTATTCTCATTTACATCTGACATTCTCTCAATTACAAGTGATTATTCTCAAATACAATATTGATACTTTTTCAATTTAACTTGATACTTTCTCAAATTAACTTGATACTTTCTCAAATTAACTTGATACTTTCTCAAATTAACTTGATACTTTCTCAAATTAACTTGATACTTTCTCAAATTAACTTGATACTTTCTCAAATTAACTTGATACTTTCTCGAATTAACTTGATACTTTCTCAAATAAAATTGGAAAAGTGTAGTGTCAGGTGATCAATTTTCATAACGGTAAGGGAAGTTGTGTGATTGCGCCACACCAGACTTTTTATCATTCAATAACATTTTTGCTTTGTTCTGTTTTGACAGGACTACAACCAGGTACTAGTGAAAGGCGTGTGCCAGATCCCAGACCCGGTCTACAAGTTGATAGGCAGTATAGTGAGCTTCTACATCCCATTGGGAGTGATGCTGATCACATTTGCACTGACAGTACACCTGCTAGCCAAACAACAGCAGAGTCTGGGCGACACTAACTGCCAGTGGCTTAGCACGCCGCCGATGGAGAGGGGTTAGTATTTTTTAAAAATTATTTCTAAAATATGCCACCGATGAAAAGGGGTTAGTATTTTTTCAAATTATTTCTAAAATATTTTTAATATTTAGATTGATAATGTAGAAGAAGAAGGAGAAGAAGAAGAAGAGGAAGTAAGAGAACAAGAAGAACAAGAACAAGAAAAAGAAGAAGAAGCATGGAATCTGTGCACAAAGAGAGTAGTCAGATGTTGCTAGTCGCAGCGTTCTCAGCATATAGATATTATATAGATGAAACACATAATAATAATAATATCGAGTGACCTGGCTGGCTCAGGTCTGGTGTCAGAGTTTTCAGGTCGCAACTGATCGATTTCAGGGCCTCTGACATGACCTAACGACTGCTTTTTAGGCAGCCGGGAACGACGGCTTAACGTGTCCATCCGAAACACGGGATTGGCCCGATATAAATATCTGCCCGGGCCGGGATTTGAACCCGGGCCTCTGAATCATAAAGCTAGCATCTGATCCACTCGACTACGGCCACTCAACATGAAACACATCAATGATATTCAAGTTGAGTACTTCCATTTCATCACAACAGAACGAGTAGTAACTTTTCAAGACCAGTTCTGAAGTGTGATAAAACCTGTGATAACACTTGAAAATTGGCTCTAAAAGAGTTGAAACTATTTGTGTTATGATGGAATAAGAAGGTATCAGATAAATGTTATTGGGTTTTAATAATTTCAGTAGCCTTAAAAAGGAAAGTGAGTGGATACATAGATCATAATAATATTCTCCTTAGAAAGCTGGAATCAGGAATGCCTGAACGCCTCAGTGTGCACATAGCCTACATCTTGGAAATAATAAGAGAGGGTGAAGACAGAATAACAAAAGCAACAAAGTTTTCAACACTGACGAAGTTGATGTCTCGTTCATTGTTGAAAGGTGTTTACGACCGCTCAGGCTATAGGCCCACTTTGTTCGCAAGTTACCAATTACGAAACTTATTCAAGTTTATTATATTCTCTTTGTAAGTTTCAAGAGAGACAGAGTGCGAGGGAGTGATATCATTTATGAGAGAGAGAGAGAGAGAGAGAGAGAGAGAGAGTGTGTGAGAGAGGTAAGTTGCAAGAGAGACAGAGAGCGAGGGAATGATAGAATTTGTGAGAGAGAGAGCGTGTGAGAGAGTGAGAGAGAAAGTATGTGAGAGTGGAAGTCTCCTGTGGTTTGTTCCGGGTGTGATTGAGTGTTGTGATTGGCAACTCTGTCACTAATATAAGTCATAACTCAATAATAATTGAATTTCGAAATAATTTATACTATATTCAGATCTCTTGATACTCTCGTCATTGTTTTGTCGAATAGATTAATTTTTGGGACTCTTCAATTTCAATAATTAAATAATTGAGAACACATTTTCACATGAATAACAATAAGAAACAAAAAAGTATGCGTTCAGAATGTTTAATAATCATTTAATAATTGGGGTTAGTTGTTGGTTTAACGTTCATAATATTCATCTATTCATCAGAGACCTACTTCAATAATTATTTCATTCAAAATGTGAGAATTTTTCTCCCATCATCCAAAAAAATAGGAAATTCTCAATTTATTCAATCACTGATTTAAAATTTCTCTCCCATCATCCAAAAAAATAGGAAATTCTCAATTTATTCAATCATTTAAAATTTTACGAAATGATAGTGATAATCCAACTTCTTTTCTAAAAATATTAAGGGAAATCATTGTAATAATCCAATTTTTTCCCAAAAATATCAAGGAAATTCATCCTGAGACTCACAAAATTGGAAAGTCAATGCTTGTTTTCTAGGCCCTGCATTCACTTTCAAACTGAATCAGCGAGGAAAATCATTGTAATAATTACATTTTTCTCAAAAATATCAAGGAAAATCATCCTGAGTCTCACAAAATTGGAAAGTAAATGCTTGTTTTCTAGGCCCTGCATTCAGTTTCGAACTGAATCTGCTAGGAAAATCATTGTAATAATCTAATTTTTCTTCCGAAAATATCACGGAAAATCATCCTGAAACTCACAAAATTGAAAAGTCAATGCTTGTTTTCTAGGCCCTGCATTCAGTTTCGAACTGAATCTGCGTGAAAAAATTGTGAAAGCTGTACGATTTTTACGCAAAATGGTAATAAATTTATGTGAGTAATTATGTGAATTTGAAAGTATATTCTCATTCATGTGATAGCACTCACTGTTTTGAACACATGTTAAAATTGAAGTACTATACATTTCACTGCAGAGTTTCAAATTGATCAAAAATATTGAAGTGTTACTTTTTCAAGAATAATGATATTGTGTGTTTTAATATCAATGTATCACTCCTATTGTACTCTATTCTAATTGTGTCACTATTGTTCGATATATTGTTGAAAAAACTAAACAAGTAGAGGACACATTATGAGAATTTTTTTGTAACTAACTATTGTATGTAATATTGTAATTTATCTAATATTTTGTGTAATTGATGTTGTAGTTTTAGTTTTTTGTTGGGAAATAAACATTTATTTATTTATTGTCACAGAGTTGTTATATTGTCACAGTTATATGTTATATTGTCACAGAGTGATCACTTTTTGTGTAGTTGAGAAGTTGATATTGTGGTAATTATTCATATTGAATGAAAAAGACTAAGAACTGATTTTGTACTGGAAGTAAATTTTATTATCATGGCGATTCTGTTGCTTAAGCCGCCATTTTGTCACACCGTTGAGTGGGAGGAGACTGTCTAGCTAGGCCAATGGCAGGCGTTCATGCTCTCGACCACTAGCAGTACTCGCCTACTAGTATAAATTCTGCTGCTCTTGTATTTATTTTTAGTTTATCAGATATTGACAATGATGTAATAACCGAAACCGGTCTTTCTAATTATCAATAAATCAATGGTTTTTTGACAACTTCTTAGTCTTTTTCATTCAACACTAAGAACTGAGTTTATCAGAGATTGAC
>NC_052516.1:3583008-3613008 GCF_014356525.2 Nilaparvata lugens | reverse complement strand
TTGCCGGGAGACACTTCAAGAAACTGCACTACGTTCCCACGTTATGCGCTCACAATGAGAGCGAGTGAGAGCGTTCGTTTCGGTTCACGGTCGTCTGGAAAGAGCACGAATAGGAGCAGTGGCGAGCAATGCCGCACCAACCCGAAGGCATTCACCTGGAGAGAGAGTGAAACGGAGCAGTCAACCTGCGCAGGCGCCGCAAGCAATCTCCTGCGACTGCACCACTAATTCAAAATGTCAAGTCAATGGTTGTCTCTCTCGCTCTTAGGTGGGCGCGGGCTAACCATGCCCGAGTGGAAGGGACGCGTGCCTCTCACTCACTCTCATTGTGAGTTATTATTTCATCCTTCTTCCTACTATACGAATGAATATTCACATTAAAATTATTTTACCACTCAAAGTCGTTGTCACGTAAAACTTTTGCCCGTATACCGACTTTACAGGCAACCATGCAATTTTTTTTTCTATTATTGTATCCCACCGTTCACCATATCTGCTTTGCATCAGTTTGGCGCCCAACTTTTGGAATATTCAGTCGCGGATTGAAATCGCTTCCCGTGCCTGTAGATCGGTGAGTTGTTTTTATTTCATTGTTTTCGATTTATTTTGGTTGATTAATTAATTTCTGTTTTGTTGTTTGATTCTAGATTTCATCCTTACTTCATTCTTCATTCATTATTATTCATTAATTTATCTATTTATTTGAAAATTTACATAATTGAGGGCACCAGGAACTGAATCCCATTATTGCCCTCAAAACGCACATTGAGCAAACGATTTGTATAACAATTCATTAAAATGAAAATAGAATAACTTAACTAATACACTATTGAGTTTTAGAAAAAAGTGAAAACAAGATACAAACAAAATAGTAGAAAAACTTGCAAATATGAAACTTGCAATGAAAAAATGATAACATAACTACATTTTCAGAATGATGGTGAGAGGAGAGAGAAAGATAAGGTAATCTTATGCTATCCCTCTCCGGATTTTAGATAAAGATAAACTTTGTCCAAAATAGGTAAAGACATGTAGGCCTATAGTCAGGTCCACGTTTTAATGGCAGTGTTTAATTAGTTATGGTATTGCTATCCTTATCTATCATTCAACAAAGTGAATAGCGCTATCTCTTTCTCGCTTTGCTCTATTGCCAGATCGTCTTTTAACAATGTGTAATTAATTAACAAACTACTCCATCTTAGCTATGATTGATTATTTTAAACGCGAATGAACCGTTAATATTGCATCAATAACCTGTATCAGATACCGTCTATAGAAGGCATTGGCAAGACAGAGGATCGGCAACGTTGTTCTCCTATCATTCTCCACTGCCATTATAACGTGGACCTCACTGGAGTTCCCCACTTCACAAAACTTCCAGTCCAAAAATATAATTTTCGCCACACTGCACAGAAAGCAGCTGTTTTCCAGTCCCTACGTAAATCTGAAAGACATTATTTGCAGACGGCTCTCGTCTGACGTCAGAACAGGTTTCATCTCGGCCTAGGCCGGAAAGAGTACCCTTTTCAGCCGCTAACATGGAACTAAGAAAGGAGATCAAAAAAACAGCTGATCAAAAAAATTTAATTATTTGTGTTCATTATTCAATAATTAAAACATTTATAATAATATCATCTTATTGTCATTTGAAGTAATAAAAAAGGATTTAAACTCAACCTCCCACATAATTGAACATCATCTTTTAGGTTATTTGGACAAATCAGAATAAAAAAATTAAAATACTTGGACAATTTCCTGATATTCAGATTACCTCAGATTTGCTAGAGCTATCACCTTCCACTTCTGCTTTCGGAAGTGCTTAGTAAACAACAAACTATTCTCATATATATATTGTTTATTTTTGTGTGTGGCGAAAAATAGCGTTCGCACCACAGGCAAAAATGTTTTTCCGGCTCTCAATCTTTTCTAGTCCTCGGCCTACGGCCTCGGACTTGAAAATCGATTTCGAGCCGGCAAAACCTCATTTTCTGCTCTAGGTGCAAAATATACTATTTCACCAAGCAGATTTCTAGTTATTTACGTTTCTCAAAAATTACAAAAAATTGATAGAACTCAATAACTGAGATTGATGTAAGAGAAACTTACTTGATTATTTTGTTGCAAATTTCATGTTTAATCTATGATCTTCGGCTGTCACACCTTCCATGGGGCACAATCTTTATATCTGAAAGAGGAAAAATGGCACTGTTCCATTCACTCATTCATTCATTCATACACCATGAACACAGCTAAAGTACCTATGCTACTTTAACCTCCAAGTACATTTAACATTTGAAACATAATGAAACATATATAGACAAAACCATACAGGTATGTTCATCCCACCTTGTAGGGTGTAGGGTCGATGAACTGAAATTCCGAGGGAATGAGACCATCCCGAAAATTCTATTGTCGGGGTCTCTCTTAACACGAAATTGAATTTGTTAATTGGCTGATATATTCGACTATATTTATAAATGAATATTTTATGTATGTATGTAGGTAGAACCCACATCTACGAGTCTCATGTATTTATATTCTATGAGAATTATTGAGATTGAGAGAAAGATAGAGATGGAGAGAGAGTGTGAGAGAGAGAGAGAGAAAGAGGGGGGGGGAAAGAGAGAGAGAGAGAAAATAGAAAGATTGATTGATTGAGTACTTTATTTATGTAGATTACAATATATACTGGCTTATACACTTATATAAAATAGCTTACAATACAGAAAAATTATAGATGAATTAACATAATGTAGACTAAGAAAATAATTATTGAACTGTATATGATAAGAAAAAGTAATTTGTAATATAATAACTATAGATAATTATATTGTTATGCATCTACATAAATTGGCGGAGCTTTGGACATATCAATGTCCATTCTTTGGAAAGAATATTCGAAGTATTCTTCCCACTAACTCTCTACCAAAGAGAAAGAGAGAGATAGAGAGAGAGAGAGAGAGAGAGAGAGAGAGTGAGAGAGAGAGAGAGCGATTGATAGAGAGAAAGAGAGAGATAGTGATAGAAAAAGAGAGATAGAGAAAGAGAAAAGAAGGAAGAAAAAGAGAGAGAATGGTAGAAAAAGAGGAATAGTGAGAGAGAAAGAGAGAGAACGAGAAAGAGGGAGTAAGAGAGTGTGAGAGTGTGAGATGAGAAGGAGAGAGCTGTGGCGTATTAAAAGACTGCCACAAAGTTAATTGGAATTTGAATTTTACCGCCATTCATAATAATTCAAATGAAGCTCTCCCAATGGTGCACTGTTGACACTGGACCTTTCCACACTTCCGGTTTTATCGACGTTTAATTGGAAAGTCAAATTGGAGAGAATTTCGGTTTTTGCAAAATCATAATGGAACGTGACAATTTTCGATTTTCAAAAGATTCAAAGTTCATTGACGAAGTTTAGGCCTATTGGCGAAGTTCTTTTTTGTTGATGATTCTTTGATAGAAACTTCATTGATCAAATCGATACTCAAATCGATATCAAATCGAATGATATCGATCATTCTATGGTGACTACTTCAATAATATTATAGTGAGGTCGACGTTATAATGGCAGTATTTGATTAACATTCATTGGTGTTGCTATCCTTGTCTATCATTCAACAAAGCAGACATCGCTATCCTTCTCAAGCTATGCAATGCTGCCAGATCGTTTTTCAACAATGTAGTTTAATTCATTAACAACATTTTTTATCCCAATTATAAAAACTGTATTTGATCATTGAAAAATAGATTTTCTTGACGATGAAATAGAATCGATTATTTTAAACAAGAATGAACAGTTGATATTATAACATCAGATATACCGGTATCAGCTATCCTCTATAGATGGCAGTGGCGAGGCAGAGAATCGGCGACGCTATCTCCTATCTTTGGAACAAATGACTGAAACTGTCCTGCCCTAGAACGATCACATGACAACCATCCCCCACCCATCCAACAAATACAAACCTTTAAACCTGTTATAGAATGAATTCTGTATATATATATTATATAAACTCATGTTTTTTTAATTATCCACTGCATACTGCTGTATATTACTGAAAGTTGATTACCCTGATCTACTTTCAGCCTACTTCATTTTATTAATCAATAATTTGATCTTATCTACCTATATAATTATTTTACTCTATCAATTTTCTGTTTTTTTTCTCTTAAATATTTATATTGATTAAAACTTTTACAAAATTTCCATTAATAAATAAATCCTTAGTTTAATTAATTAAATTAACGTTTTGGTAGAGAGTTAGTGGGGAGGATATTTTTAATATTCTTTCCGAAGAATGGACATTGATATGTCCAAAGCTCCGCCAATTTATGTAGATGCATAACAATATAATTATCTATAGTTATTATATTACAAATTACTTTTTCATATCATATACAGTTCAATAATTATTTTCTTAGTCTATATTATGTAAATTCATCTATAATATTTTGCTGTATTGTAAGCTATTGTATATAAGTGTATAAGCCAGTATATATTGTAATCTACATAAATAAAGTACTCAATCAATCAATCAATCAATCTTTCTCCACTACCATTATAACGTGTATCTCACTGTAGTGAATTGGAAGCTTGAACATGAAACAGCAGAGTATATTGCATGGGTAAAGCTCTACGATTGGCCATTAGCTGTTGACCAATAACGGTTGAGCTCGATTGTCATTGGCCGAGCGACTAGACACGCCCGAGTATTCCAAATATGGTCATCAGAACAGTTTAATAACAACAAATGAAGATGAATTTGGTAACAAATAAAATCAGATAGATAATAAATGAGAGAGAGTTGAAGAATATACGTTTTGGAGACCAGTTAATACCAAACTACAAACTACAAAAGCCAACTTGTATAATCAGTTCATTCTCAAATATTTAACAATCACCATCAGATTCTTGTTCTTTTAATTGGAAGTGTACACTCAGCTTACACTGAGTTTACATTATGGCGATCAGATAATTATAATGTAGTCTCTCATACTGTGCCCTTCTCCCTCTCACTCAGCCAAAACATTGATAATCCACAGATGAAGTCGGCTTGAGGTGACAAAAAATCGGTTTGAAGTTTGGAACAAGGACAACGTATACCATGAGATATCTTCTTGAGCTATTTTTCCCCAATGTACTGAGTCGGGTCTATCAGAGGTATGATTGATCAGGAACCAGTAATTGATATCACTCTTAGGTAGACAGAGTTCAAAGATATATTCATCATAGAAGGCAGTAATAATAATAATAATATCGAGTGACCTGGCTGGCTCAGGTCTGGTGTCAGAGTTTTCAGGTCGCAACTGATCAATTTCAGGGCCTCTGACATGACCTAACGACTGCTTTTTAGGCAGCCGGGACCGACGGCTTAACGTGTCCATCCGAAACACGGGAGTGGCCCGAGATAAATATCTTGCCCGGGCCGGGATTTGAACCCCGGGCCTCTGAATCATGAAGCCAGCATCTGATCCATTCGACTACGGCCACTCCTATAGAAGGCAGTGAAAAAGGAGAAGTATCCGCAAAGCCTTCCCATCATTCGTACTCACTTATAACGTGTATATCGTTATGTATAAATTTTTCTCCTGTTTCAAACAATTCAACCAATGATAGCAGTGTGGAATGGATCTTGACATACTAATCTCAGTTGTTTTTTTATTGTAGGTCACTAAACGCTGAAGACGATCACCACGTGACCAGCTCACCGCGTCCTGAGGACGTCAAAGACGAGAAGAACACCCTGAACCTCCTCACTTCCGGCAGCTCTCCCTCACTGAGACCTCCTCATCCTCCTCCGCCACCTCCTCAACCTCATGGCACCTCTTCACACTCACTACGACTTGTGAGGAAAGGAGCCTGCCGCAGGAGAACCCGTGCCTCGACAATACACGTCGACACTCCCCAACGGAACTCCCTGAAGAGGACCTCGATCGAGATCCGGAAAAGGGTCACCAGCTACCATGGACCCTCGAATCGTTGGGGAACTAGTGACTCTTCCTCACCCGAAGACGCGAAAGACAAGGAGGAAGATGAAAACCCTGAGAACTCAACCCCACCAAACCCCAAAACCATAGAATACAAACGCTTCGACAATCAAAATTCGAAAAATAATCTCCCCAGGAGACGGTACAGTCATCCCCTGAACGTGCCCCTCGCTGGGTACAGTCACAGCAGAAAGTGTAGCAGGTGTAGGAAGCATGTGAAGACTGATCAGACAGGTACAACCAACCCCAAAACTTGCAGAAACCAGACTAGTGGTAGTGTCAAAAACTGTAAATGTTACAAACAAAGTTGTCCAGGATCTAAACGTGGTGGTAGTAATAGTAGAGATCCTACAGACTGCAAAATTTGTACCAAATGCTGTAGAGGATCTGAAATTGGCGGTGTTAGTTATAGTGAAAACTCTATAGACTTGAAAATTGGTGTGGGATATGGAAAGAGGGAGAAAGATGATAGTGAGGACCCTAAAAGTGGGGACAAAGATAGTATGAGCTCCAAAAGTAGGGGCAAAGATAGTACATTCCCCAAAAGTAGAGAAAACGATAGTGTAAGCCCCGAAGTTTGTACAAGATCTAGTGTCAAAGATATTTGTGTAGAATGTGAAAGTGGGGAAAAAGATAGTACAATACCCAAAAGTAGTGACAAAGATAGAAGCCTAAGAGTTTGTACAAGATCCAGTGTCAAAGACTGTAAAGATCTTAGTAAAGACTCTCAAGAAGTGTATAGGAGAGACAGGTTGAGCCCTAAACAGAGTAGCAAAAAGTGTTCAAGCACCAAGACTATTGCCAAAGACTCTCAGGGGAGTTCTAAAGACTGTACAGTGTTCAAAAGTGATAAAAATGGTGAAAAAAGTGGGGATAACACATGTCATGTTTGTAAAAAAGTTACCACGAGTGAGGAAGTGTGTAGTTGTCCATATTTAGAAAGTTTATCGAGTGAAGAAAGAATTAGAAAAGACTTAAAAGTGTTGAAAATTGATAGCAAAGACTGTAAAAGTGGGGGTTTGGATGAGAATGTACCTCATAGTGTACACTCAAATACTGAAAAATCCCACAATATCCCCACAGATACTGAAATACCCCAAAATCTTCCCTCCAGTGTTAACCCTTGTTGTGATACACATCAGTATGATCTGATAAACTTGAGTGATAGTGATGAACGTGTAATTAGTGGAAATATAGCCACAAATGTAAATATGCCCCAGATTGATTCTTCCAGTTTTGAAAAACATAGTATTATGAGAACTAGTGATTTGAAAGATAGTGAAGCATCTCAGAGCTCCTCAAGTATTATCCAAATTAGTAAAAATGTTTCCCAAAATAGTGACAAGTGTAGGCATGTTTGTTTGGAACAGGATATCACAGTGATTAAAAATGAGGACCAGGGTAGTGGTAGTGTTCCCAAAATTGTAGGGAATGTACCAAAATTTTCCTCAAAAGCAATAAATTGTACATGTGAATGTGGATGTCATACTATGAATGAAGACCTTTCAGGTGAAAATTTCCCTGCAAGTACAAGAATTTCTTTGAAAGGAAGATGTATTTGTACAAGTCTCAGTAATAGAGACTTGAGGAAACGTGATGTGCTTAGGAAGTCTGAGGAGAACCTCAAAGTATCTGAACTTGAGCCTGGAATGTGTGAATGTCATTCCAGAATGTCTCAAGATATCACCAGATTGTCTGAGAATATCCCCAGAACGCCCCAAGATGTGACAAGGTTGTCTGAGAATATCCCCAGAACGCCCCAAGATGTGACCAGATTGTCTGAGAATATTTCCAGTACATCTCAAGATGTGACAAGGTTGTCTGAGAATATCTCTAGAGCATCCCAAGATACCACCAGATTGTCTGAGAATATCTCCAGAACGCCCCAAGATGTGACAAGGTTGTCTGAGAATATCTCCAGAACGCCCCAAGATGTAACAAGGTTGTCTGAGAATGTCCCCAGAACATCACAAGATGACACTAGATTGTCTGAGTGTATTCCTAGAACATCTGGAGATACCACTAGGTTGTCTGACAATATCCCTAGAACATCGCAAGATTCCATAAGATTGTCTGATAATATCCCAAGAACATCTGGAGATACCACCAGATTGTCTGAGAATATCCCCAGAACATCTCAGGTCCCAAGTCCCAACCACATTCCTCCAGCTTCCAAATGTGCTTCAAATCACCAAAATTTGGACAACAGTGGTTTCCTATCTGGCGACAATCTACGCATGGCCTACAGCTGTGGTGACATTAGACATATGTGTTGTAGTGATGACTTGGAACAGATGTCCAGTGATGATTTCTGTGTGAAAAATGTCAACATCAGCAAAAAACTGCCTTCACCCCATGAGAAGAGAGATGCCGAGAGACATTCCATGATGCTGCTTCCCCCACCCTGCCGGTGTCCGTACTTTGGGGATGTGGAGGGAGAGAGGAAGGTGAGTGTTTATTGTTGAAATTTAGTACAAAGTTGTCAATTTTGAATTTAATAGTCCACATTGGAAGTTAATAAATAACATCAATATAGATTATAGATTTCGAATTTAACTGTCGATTCTAACACAAAGTTGTCAATTTGAAATTTAATAGTTCACATTGGAAGTTAATAGATAACATCAATATAGATTATAGATTTCGAATTCAACTGTCGATTCTAACACAATGGTATTTATCAGTACTGTAAACTGATAATACCATGTAAACCATGACAATACTTGATAATAACATAGAGGAAATATAGCGCAGGAAGATATCCCATGGTATGGGGCGTTTATGTTCCAAATTCCACTGTTAACTCAAGACGATAATCCTAGTAGTTTTTATGGCGAAGCTGAATTTACTGCACATAAAAACATAATTTACTGCAGATAAATTTACTTTTTTGCACTGGAAGTCTCTCATACTGTGCCGTTTTCACACTCTCACACCAACAAAACAGTAAAAAATAGACAGTAGATGACGGTAATTGACTTGAGTTAACAAGAAATTAGGAGCATGGTTAGGCTTGAAATTTGGAGCATGAAATTACGCTTGAAATTTGGAGCATGAACGATCAATACCATGGGATATCTACTTATTATGCTCTCTTTCCTCTATGATAATACTATCAGATAATAATTTTAAATATTTCAATATTTATTGAAATATTTCTATATTTCTGTGATATTTCAATATAGTGATACTCAATTCAATATTTTTACTCTATTAAATAGCCCACTATGACAAAGATAATCACCAAAATTTATGATCACAAAAATGCATGCTATTTCCAAAATCTCTGATAAGTCTATCATCACCAAATAGAAGGAATCTTGAAGTGTTTAACAAAGATCAATCACCAGTAAAAATCTCCTCTTCTCATAATTTCCACTGTTTCACAAAATTAGAATATCATACCTTGTTATGGAAGTGTTCATACTGCCTTGGTGTGAACTCAACCATATCAACCAATGTTATTCAATTTCATCCCGACAGATCGGAAATTCATTGGAAAGCAGGGCTTATGGCTTGTGGCGTTCCATTTGAGGTGAGATTCACTTCAATCTGTCAGTATTTCTCATAGCTAACACCAATGCTTCCCATTCAACTAATGCTGACAGTTTGAAGTGATAGTCTCTACCATAGCTGAGAGATAGGATCTTCTAGTTGTTTATTGGACCACCAGAGGGCAGGCGATACATAGATGGTGCTATCAGGAAACTATGTAACATAGCTAATAGGTTACATAGTTATCCAGTATATATACTGTATACTGTAACAGTAAATATGCGATATATACTGCATATATGAATAGTATATAATAATATATATGCAGTATATCTGTATAAAGTATATAGAATCTGCTGTTGGTATATAGCAATGTGAGATGATTGGATCAAGATGCCAATCTAGAGTGTGGGACTCAGTTAACAAGTCGATTATCACTAATATTAAGTGCAAGATGTATATAGATGTCATGGGCAGAAATTTATCTGTAATGTAAATGTGTTGTTAATATGTTCCATGAAATCGTAATTCTATTTAATGAGAGTAAGCCTATTTGTGACAATGCCTTAAATTCTAGAATATTGTCTCAAAATGAGGACCTCACAGAGGTGGACGTTAATATTATCCCTGTGTTAAGGCTGCTTGAGGGTTTAACTGATTTGGAGATTGTAATGATGCTGAATGAAAGCATTTACTGAGAGAAATGGAATAATTGTGAAGGAAATTTCCAATAAGACTTATATAGTTTATTTAATGTTCTTGAACATCAAATGAGCATTCAAAGTTGAAAAAGTACATTCATGGAGTTCAAAGCCAAATTTCAAACAGTTTGGACACTCATAGAGAGTTCAGAAAACGTCAAACAATGGATCAATTATTCTCATTTAAAATCTCTTCCTCTTTCCAACCATATATTTAGAATTAGATTTTGACTCACAGTCTTCCATCGAAGTTTTTCAAAAATACTGAAAAATCTATACACCTTGGAAAAATAAAGTCGATATAAGAAAATTTTGGTGATTTCATGTTGAAAATGCCATGTAGATTCTAGTATGGTCTTCAACTGTTACACCTTTATTTGAGGAACATCCTATGAAATAAATCTATGATTCACTCATTCATCACATTGTGCACAAATACTTGGTATAAGTGAAGGAACAACATGTTCATGCCCAAGACTGTCGTATTTGACATTTTATACTGTAAATAATAAAGGTTATGCCACTTTCACTTTTCAAAAACAGTTCACACTCTTCAAAGCTAACAGACTAGTGATTACAACATTTCAATAAATTATGCATTCACTTTCATAATTAAATCATGAATTTCGTGTTTTTTTCTTACAGGTATCCCCCAACAGAACCAACGAAGTAGTCATAGTAACCAGCACACCGCCCCAAAAATCGCCTCTCCGCCGGCGCTCCAAACAATACTCCCTGAAAACCTCCGAATCCGAGGACAACACGGCCTCCACCGCCTCCACCCCTCTCCACTTCACCCCTCGTTCGGGACGCACCTCGTCCACCATCACACTGGGCAGTGTGAAGCGGAAATCCGAGTGTGAACCGGCCGCAGTGACAACGGTCGTCACCTGGGAGTCACCCGGCGTCTTCGGGCATCGTCGTGGATCGAGCTTCGGCAGCGCCGGAACCGCCCGAACTATGGTGATGACGTCAGAGACTCGCTCCAACCGGTTCAACAACCTCCGGAGAGCGGTGACCTTGAAGATGCCCAAACACAATGGTTCAATCTTCGCTGCCACAGAACTCAGCAGGGTCTCCTCCACTTCTACACTAACCTCTAAAAACTCCAAGATCCGTGGACCATACTCCCGGAACTCTAGCATTCTATTCCGGACATCCTCCCGTCATGGACGGATCATCCGCTTAGAACAGAAAGCGACAAAAGTTCTGGGAGTCGTCTTCTTCACGTTTGTGATCCTTTGGGCACCCTTCTTCATCCTGAACCTTCTACCCTCGATCTGTGGTGATTGTGAGAAGGATATCGGGAAGGGTGTTTTTGATTTTGCAACATGGTTGGGGTATGCCAGCTCTATGGTCAACCCGATATTCTATACAATTTTCAACAAGGTTTTCAGACAGGCTTTCAAGAAGGTGTTGTTGTGTAAGTATCATAGGAAAGAGACGTGGAAACCTTCAAAACCCAATAAGTAGGTATTCAATTATTCATTGAAGTTCAATATTTTTCTTCAGTTACATTCATCAAGTTCAATGATTTTTTCAAGTTTTGTTATACAGTGGAATCTACGTTACACTGTTTTATTTAGTCAAGTTCAATGATTTTTCAAGTTTTGTCATAATTATAGTATAATTCATCTTGAACTGTCTGCTTCTGGTTGAATGGGGTGGATGTCAACGATCAATACGTCAAATAATACACAAGTTGGGAAATCAACAAAATATCTTTGTTTTCAAATTTTGCGAAATGTCGTTCTTTCCATGCTTCCCTTATAACTGTATATACTATTAACTGGTATTGAATTAAGAATTAATTATTGAATAGTATCATAGAGAAACAATAGCATAAGTAGATATCCCATGGTATAGGGCGTTTATGTCACAACTTTTACTGTTATCTCAAGCTGATAGTCCACGTAGTTCTTTCCTGTGAAGCTTTATGACGCTGGTAGTCTCTCATATTGTGCCGTTCATACACTCTTTCCCGGTCAAAACAGTAAAAATCGACAATAATCGACAGTAATCGGCTTGAGATAACAGTAAAAGTTGCGATATAAACGCTCTATACCATGGGATATCTACTTATGCTATTGTTTCTCTATGATAGTATACAGTCACTTTAGAGCCAATTTGAATAAGTTTTTTGTGTAGTTGAGAAGTTGATATTGTGGTAATTATTCATATTGAATGAATCATAGTCTTTTTCATTCAATTTGAATGTGGGGTCGCTTGAGAAAATTGAAAATTCGTACAATTTGGCAACGTGGTTTTCAAACTTGTTTTATTCAGAGTTCAGTGTTATACCTTCATGTAATCATGAATTGGATAATTAGCTGATCGTTTAAAAATTGTGGGATAATACGATAGTCCCTTCAATTCTATTCTATTCAGTACTGAATTTTATCATTGAAGAAGATATGGCATGAGAAGATATGCCATGGTATTTGGCGCTTATATTCCAAATTTAACTGTAAACTCAAGCCGATAGTCCTAGTAGTTGGTTCTTTTTGTTGAAGCTATGTGATGCTGGTAGCTCTAAATTCAGTGCCGTTCTTACACTCTCACCCCAACAAAACAGTAGATAATAATAGACAATATAGTGTACAGTATAAGGTTTGAATTAAAAAAATCATTATTGGACTTCGAAACAGAAACGATTACCATTTGATATCTTCTTATGCTATCTTTTCTCTATGATCTTGATTACATGAATGTAGTTTTTGTAAGGCTCAACCAGTAGGTGAAAATAGTTATTTGTATATCTAGAGTGAAAAGTACGACTTTTTCTCTCTGTGGGAGAAAGTTTGAAGCCTGAGGCAAAGCCGAGGGCAACAGTTTTCCTGAGGGAGAAAAAGTATTTTTCGCTCGTGAAGTACACAACATTTTCCTCCACCTACATTTTTTTATAGAAACTGCAAATAAAATCATTTTAATAACTTACGTATTGGTGACAATGTTTCCTAACAACATAACCTAAATTTAAAACCTAAAAACCGGTCGGCTGATTGGCACTGCCAATTGCGCTATCTATCGGCTAAAGTTGTAACAATTATATCAGCTGAGTGGCTACCAAAAATGGCTGACTCCAGATAATGCGTTTCAGATTTGAATTGCAGATCAAAAATATTTGTTGGCTGGTATTTTGAATAGAATAAAATATTTTTAAAATTGTATAAATTTTTATCGTCTACCAATATTAACAATATAATATCATACGAACAGATATTTCATGAGTTGATCAAATTTCTTGTTGTGGTATTGAATGCAGTTGACTCAATGACATACACCTCTATTACGCTTTCTCATCTGAGCTTAGACCTTCTAACCTATTACAATGTGAGTTTTTGAAATAGATATGCTTCCCATGTTATTTGAATGGAGTCACTTTTCCTCCCTAGGAAGTTTTTTTGTTTTTTACTACCGAGAGCGAAAAAGTGACACTTTAGTATTTTGTTTCAGGGAGTATAGTAAGTACTTTAGACAGTAGGTGGAGGAAAAATAGATAAGAGTGGGAATAACAATACTGTTGGTGTCTCAATGAAGGAAGAGTTCCACAATATCAACAGTAATGAATACATCGAAGATCACTCAACAACCCAATATACAATTTTTGTGATAAAGATGAGAATTAAATTACATTTATATAAGAATAGATACAACACAAGATATACACACACAAGAATAACATGTAACTAAATATCTTTCACCAAACTCTCTCCAGCTTCAAATCGCATAGCTATTAATACTATACAACACTCACTCTCATTTGTGTATTAATCTAATGTACCTAGAATACATTAAAGCACAATTACAATGTATTAAAGGTAAATTGACTAGATTTTATTTTCACTCTCTCGGATGTAAATCTCATTTTAACTCTCTCAGATGTGAATCATCTTATTTGAAGCAAACACAATAACCTCCCTCTTGGAAATTCATTGAAATTTCAAATTTTCGCCAGATTTCCGCCAGCATTTGACGAAATAACCGGCGGCACGTCAAATACAAACACACATCCATCACAAATTTGTCTCGTCTTGTATGCTAATCTCAGTCGGCGCTCATCAGAATGCGGAATCTTGCAGTTGACTTAGGGTTTGTATTAACTGCGCCTGACGAAAGTTGATTTTCTATTCTCACTAAATCATGAAGTCAGTACATTCTCCTACATAGTCTCTCAGTACATAGCCGCACTACATTCTCTTCAAATCAAAATTATTTATTTGATTTCCATATCACTTAATAATCTCACGTATTGAGCACTTTAAATCGTCATCAATTTTAAAACTTCATGTCGTGAAGATAATTTCAAAGTTTTGAAACAAGGTTCACTACAGAGCTCAAACAAGGAAGTATCCTCCTAAACTTCGAACCATCTACAAATGTTAAACCTTTGAGAAACATTTGATCAGTCCAAGATTACTTCCCGAACTTTCAAGTTTTCAAACCCAGTTCAATTCAAGTTTTAGATCCAGTTTGTACAGCAAGATTAAGGCATAGAGAAACGATAGCATAAGTAGATATCCCATAGGGCGTTTATGTCGCAACTTCTACTGTTATCCCAAGCCGATAGTTCACGTAGTTCTTTCCTATGCAGCTGTGTGACGCTGGTAGTCTCTCAAATTGTGCCGTTCATACACTCTCACCCCAACAAAACAGTAAAAATCGACAATAATCGACAGTAATCGGCTTGAGATAACAGTAAAAGTTGCGACATAAATTCCCTATACCATGGGATATCTACTTACACTATTGTTTCTCTATGATTAAGATTAGAGATCAGGGCAAGAGAAATCTAAAATTTCAGTTTAATCTCAAGATTCAAATAAGTTTTTACTGCAAGATTTAAGTTGGGGATCGATCACATTTGATCAAGTTTTAGATCGAGTTTCTACAGTAAGATTAAAATCAGGGATCACAGCACGAGATATCTGAAATTTCAGTTAAATCTCAAGATTTAAATCCAGTTTTCACGGCGAGATTTAAGTTGGAGATCGATCACAGTTCACAGGCAACGTCTGTGCTTACTAAGGTGCTTAACCATGTGCTTCGTTCGGCAGCGAAGTTTGGAGGACTTATGTCAATATTTGACATACGTGTCTTGGAGCAAAGTTCGGAGCTTACTTCCAAAAAATAGACAGTTATCTGTATGACAGAGCAGAGCAAGAAAGGAAGGCATAATCGAGGGTGATTCACCTACAAATGACAGTATTCGTTGGATGGGGAATCATAAATGAGACCTGCAATGTATGCTGACAAGCTATATGTGTATCTCACTAGAGGGAGATGCAGTATAAACTGTCAGTGTTGTTTTAATGAATGGTATTGATGCTATTTATGTGGGATACTGACAGAATTACGTGAGTCACACTATGAGGAAATAATGTTTGAAGTGTCAGTGTTGTTTGAATGAATGGCATTGATGCTATTTATGTGGGATACTGACAGAAATACGTGAATCCCACCATGAGAAAATAGTGTTTGAAGTGTCAGCGTTGTTTTAATGGGTGGAATTGATGATATTTATGTGGAATACTGACAGAAATACGTGAATCCCACCATGAGAAAATAGTGTTTGAAGTGTCAGTGTTGTTTCAATGGATGGCATTGATGATATTTATGTGGGATACTGACAGAAATACGTGAATCCCACTAGGAGGAAATAATATTTGAAGTGTCAGTGTTGTTTAAATGGATGGCATTGATGATATTCATGTGGAATACTGACAGAAGTACGTGAATCTCAATAGAGGAAGATACTGTTTAAATTGTCAGTGTTGTTTGAATGGGTGGCATTGATGATTTTCATATAGAATTCTGACAATTCAAGGTGAATCTACCATGGACTTTAAGTTTCTGGAACAATCATATTTGAAGGCGGAAATTGATTTTATTTATGAATTTAGAGGGTTCACTTCCCGTTTTCCTATCTTTATTTCAAAATTCTCTTAAAAGTTTCTTGTGTATTAGATATACTATATTAGAACTTGGGAAAAGGCCTAAATTTGAAACAGTGCTTGTCACAATTTCTTGTGTTATACCGTAAATTGGAGGTGATATGAGGGGTGTCGCGGCAAAGTCAGCAATCTCCACTAAAGTATTTTGCTGGGATATCACAGGATACTGTACCTGGCTCATATACCATCACTTTCATGAGATTTTTATGAATTTTCTAGTGGATAGAGTGCCTGCGTAGCAGCATAGAGATCCCGGGTTCAAACTCTCTCAATACCAAAAGTTTTTTAACCAGATCACTCCCGTGTTATCGGATGGGCACGTTAAACTGTCGGTCCCGGCTGAAGTATGACAGTCGTGAGGCCCATTGACGGCTTAAATTATATATTCAGGCGGTGGGACCTTCCCGCAAGGGACTCCCCACCAACAAAAGCCATACGAATCTACTTTATTTACTTTATGGGATAATTAAGATGATAACATTAAATATACATGCTCAAGGTCCTAGATTGATCACAAGGTCTGTAATAAGCAAAAATATGTGGGAGATTGCTGAGTTTGACATGTATGTATGGAGTTTGCTGTCTTTGAAACAAATATGTTAGGTTCACATGAATAATGAAATGACAGAGAAGCCTTTCTGAGTCTATAATTAACACAATATAATAAATTATCATTCATGCATGATTTGAAATAGGTTATACAAAATGCAGAGACCACGCTCTAGTTCTATATATATTAATTTTTTCATTCAAATATGTACATTTCAAGTTCAAAATTGGCTGATAAGGAAAAGTCAATGGAAGAAATAGTAAATAATAATAGGGGCATCATAATAGTTGATAGAAATAGAACTAAAAACTCTGGAATTTCCACGGTTCCTTAGCACTCAACATCAGAGTCTTGTTCCCTTCCCTAACAATATCATTATTACGACCAAAGAAATTTGAAAAATAATCCAGTTCTCTTACTTCTTCCCAATTTTCACCAAAATGTTCTATCAACAAGTTCTTTACATCCCTACATTTTTCTTCTTTCACAGTATTGCAATATTAATTTATAATTATTGGGTTGGAATTTTTCATTAAAACGCCCTTTTTTGATAAAATTTTGTATGTGCCACATTCATGTTTATACACATTTTCATCCTTCACTCACAATAAATTGAAAAAGTGAATCGACACAACTCTTATTTCTCAACTCATCATCCAGCATATGCTGCTACCTATTGGCAGAGTTCAGAATAACGTATTACAAATTCTCGACCAATTAGGAGAGAGTAGGCGGAGCTAAAAATATGAGCCAACATGTGCTGCCGTCTACTGGCAGAATGCAAAATTAAATTACATACTGTCAACCAATCAGGAGAGAAAGTAAAGAGTTGATACTAGTTATCAAAAAATGCTGCAACTTCAAAGCTGAATTAAAAGTTGGGTATTTTCAACGCTGTTAACTAATAGCATAGAAAATATAGCACAAGTAGATATCCATCCCATGGTAAAAGTCGTTTATGATCCAAATTTTGAGCTGAATTCTTTTCAACTCAAGCTGATTACTGTCGATTACTGTTAAGTTGTGATGAGAGTGTAAGAACGGCACAGTATGAGAGACTACCAGCGTCACATAGCTTCACCAAAAACAACTACTAGGACTATATCGGCTTGTGTTAACATTGAAAATTGGAACATAAACGCCCTATACCATGGGATATCTTCTTATGCTATCTTTCCTCTACGGTATCCCCAGAAATGATACAGTATCATCACAAAAATATAGTGTATCGCCACACATGATACTGTATCAACACAATATGATAATGCTACTCTTGTAGATATCTACTAATTGTGTTATCATTTCTCGATGATTATATCAACTTCTTTACTGAGAGATTATTTGAAATGTATCTGTAAATAATATTGAATGTATATAGACTAATAATGGAAGTGTAAAAATTACCCCAAATTGTAAATTGTGGAATATCATAGACTGATCTTTTATATTGATAATATAGAGTGTTGTTCCCCACGGTAATATCTAAAATATTTTATTCAACAAAGTTACAATGTGAATGTTGAATTTTGTACAATCAATATACCGGTTCTGTATAATTAATTGTAATACAAATAATATGTAATAAAGATATAATGATATATATTGTACATAACAGTGACTCCCATCAAAGTGTTATATATTGGCCTATATTATTGTGAAAATCATACATATGATGTAAATATTATATTGTAATGGAAGTTGCATTATTTTCAATGTATTTTTATGATGTAAAATTCTAGTCAGAGATGTGTATGGATATTGTAATATGAGATATAATGTTACAAACAGTGAGAATATATTAATTTTTCATAAAATGTGTTAATTTTTCATGAAATGTGTTGTGTTATTCAACGCATGCATTGAATTTATCCCTGGAAACGTACTAGAGAGTCGGCCTATTGGGATTGAAACTTGTTAATATTGTTTAACTCTATGACTGTGTATACGACAAAGTTGTCAACTGAGTTTTCAATTAATTGCGACAATTTGTCGCCAATTTATCAAAAAGCACGGCAACATGTTGTCGGAATCTCTTGTTTCAACAAAAATGTTGTTTCTCAATTAGTTTGAGGAACACTGACAAAGTTGTCAACAAAATATTTCCTCATAGAAATAACACAGACTTTCTCTCTGAGCAGGAAATTGACAACTCTTGCTGTCTACATTTGAGAGTAGCAACATATTCCACTTTTTGTGTAGTTGAGAAGTTGATATTGTGGTAATTATTCATATTGAATGAAAAAGACTAAAAGATTGACAATGGTGTAATAACCGAAACCGGTCTTTCTAAGTATCAATAAATCTGTGGTTTTTGACAATTTCTTAGTCTCTTTCATTCAATAGCAACATATTTTCTACAAGAAATTGACAACTTTTAGTGCATTGGGGAGAAGCCGATTCGATTCGAAATATTGAAATCATAACTCAAAACAATCATGTATATCGAATAATATACCACCCCGTCTTACGGAGGAGACGATAGGTCATCGGTCCCGACTACCTAAAAAGTAGTCGTCATCTCTCATCATCATCCCTCTCTCATTACCCACGCACAAGCCTAAGAGCTTATGTGGGCATCATCATTATTATTAATATATGAAGTCCCTCTTGCACAGTATCAGTTTGAACTGGATTTGATTTCAAACTCGATTAAATCCATATCAAGTTCCGTTTGTTCTAATGAGGTTGATTTTACTTTAAGCAACCAGCTGATTAAATTAAGTTTAAGCTTTGATAGTGCAAATAGCTGTAAAAAGTTGTGAATTTGAATGATGAAGAAGTAGTATATTATTGTCATAGAGAAACAATAGCATAAATAGATATCCCATGGTATAGGGCGTTTATGTCGCAACTTTTACTGTTATCTCAAGCTGATAGTCCACGTAGTTCTTTCCTGTGAAGCTTTATGACGCTGGTAGTCTCTCATATTGTGCCGTTCATACACTCTTACCTGATCAAAACAGTAAAAGTCGACAATAATCGACAGTAATCGGCTTGAGATAACAGTAAAAGTTGCGACATAAAAGCCCTATACCATGGGATATCTACTTACGCTATTGTTTCTCTATGATATTGTGAAGCTCAACTTGAATTCAATAAGAGAGAATTACATTTTATAATTTAATGTGGGAGAAGGATATCTTTCGCTAAAATACAGAGTGAGTTATTCACTGAAACATGAAATCTTTACTTCACTTTCAGATCAGAGAAATCACTCATCTTCAAATGCTTATAACTCAAGAATGGGAGAGAATTTCGCCAATGTGATGACATATTTTTGTTCCTCTCGTCAAGTACTATCATTCGTGACTGTTTGAGCTATTTAAATTCTTGACATTTTTGCAAAAATTCGATGATGTTTTATCCATGGATTTCATGAAAAATGCAAATCTCCCAGATTTTCTTGATATTCTGGCCATGGATAGAGGTTGACCCAACAAGTATTGTGCTATAATATGAGACATTCCACTACAATACAGGGTGAGTTATTCACTGAGACATAAAATGCACCCTCCACTCTCAGATCAGAGAAATCACTCATTTTCAAATGCTTATAACTCAAGAATGGGAGAGAATTTCGCCAATGTGATGATATATTATTGTTACTCTCGTCAAGTCCTATCATTTCTGAGAGGTTGAGCGATTTTAATTTTTGACCATCTTTGAAAAAATCCATGATGGATTCATGAAAAATGCAAATCTCCCAGATTTGATTGATATTCGGGCCATGGATAGAGGGTGACCCAACAAGTATTGTGCTATAATATGAGACGTTTCACTACAATACAACAGAGTGAGTTATTCACTGAAACCTAAAATCCTTACTCCACTCACAGATCAGAGAAATCACTCATTTTCAAATGCTTATAACTCAAGAATGGGAGAGAATTTCGCCAATGTGATGACATATTGTTCCTCTTTTCAAGTACTATCATTCGTGACAGTTTGAGCGATTTTAATTCTTGACATTTTTGCAAAATTCATGAGGTTTTATTCATAGATTTCATGAAAAAAGCTAATGTGCCAGATTTGGTTGATATTCGGATATGGTTTAATTTTTTACCATTTTTGAATAAATCCATTATGTCTTCTGCATAATTATTCAGACGACGTAAAATTCGTAGTTCATTGTCAGTTTTTTTCAGACTTTTTTCTGACATGTGCACTACAAGTTTACACTTCCAGCATAGGGAAATTAGCATTGAAAATTGATCTTGAATTAGTCTACAAATGTATGTGAAAAAACATTCATGGATTTCATGAAAAATGCAAATCTCCCAGATTCTGTTGATATTTGGGCTATGGATAGAGGTTGACCTAACAAGTGTTGAGCTATGGGACGTTTTGCTACAATCATAGAGAAACAATAGCGTAAGTAGATATCCCATGGTATAGGGCGTTCATGTCGCAACTTTTACTGTTATCTCAAGCCGATAGTTCATGTAATTCTTTCCTTTGAAGCTTTATACCGCTGGTAGTCTTTCATATTGTGCCGTTCATACACTTTTACCCAGTCAAGACTGTAAAAATTGACAATAATCGACAGTAATCGGCTTGAGATAACAGTAAAAGTTTATTTATTTATTCATTTCATTGAGAATTACAAATCATAAATATAATATGATTGAGAGAAGACAACAGGCATAGCCCAAAACTGTCTTCTCCCAAATTTTTACAAATAAAAGTTTCAAAAAGAATAAGGTTAAGATTTCACTTTCACTTCAAAAAGTCCAATTTCCACTTCAAAACTAATGACTGAACTAAAAATTTTGAATTTTGATAAAATTTGCGACATAAATTCCCTATACCATGGGATATCTACTTACGCTATTGTTTCTCTATGCTACAATACAGGGTGAGTTATTTACTGAAACATAAAATTATTGATGATTGGCTGAACCTTAAAAATCGCTCACTATGGTGAGTTCAATGAGAATGAGGAAAGAGTGGTAGGAGGAGAAGAAGGAGATGGAGATGGAGAAGTAGGATGAGGAGAAGAAGGATGTGGAGGTGGAGTAGGAGGAGGAGGAGGAGGAGAAGAAGAAGAAGAAGAAGAAGAAGAAGAAGAAGAAGAAGAAGAAGAAGAAGAAGAAGAAGTAGGATGGGAAAAAGAAGGAGAAGAAGGAGGAGGAGAAGGAGGTGGTGAAGAAGGAGGAGGAAAAGAATGAGGGTGAGGTGGATCAGGTGAAGGAGGGGGAGGAGGGGAAGGATATTATTGAGCAATAAACTCGTTGGCATGAATTGCGGTTTTAAGAGGAACACCTGCCCATGACAGGCACCTATTCACATGATAGGCCCACAATGTGATTCACCCTGAAATGTCAGCAACTGATTGGATGAAGAGCAGTGATGAAGCAATCTGAGGATAGCTGACAATATGGGTTAGATTTCACCACATAGGCTCATGCATGTGTATTATTATGCACTGATAGAATATGTATGCGATGTTATCTCGTGCGGTGATGGAGGGATTAGAGTGGGAGGAGGAGGTGGAGGAGAAAGAGGAGGAGGAGGAGTATGAGTAGGAGGTGGAGGAGGAGGAGGAAGAGGAAATGGTGGAGGGGGAAGGGTGGTGATAGTAGTAGTAGGATTTGAAGAGAAGTAGAGGAAGAGAATTATCAAAGATAGTGTATAAATATCGGGGCATCGAGCTTCGCTCGTTATTTATTTATTGACTAGCCGTCAGGCTCGCTTCGCTCGCTATGTCCGTCTAGCCGTCTGGACCCCTGACTGGATCGTCCAAGAATTAGATCAGCCTTTTTCATTTGAGCATTTTTATCATATGTTAGGACAATCCAGTCGGGGGTCCAGACTAAACGGCTGGCTAAACGGATATGGCGAGCGAAGCGAGCCTGACTGCTAGTAATATAATATACCCAGAATTGTAGTAGCAGTGCCCAATCAATTTTTCCGCGATAAATGCATTCAAATCTTCAACTTCGTGCCAACCTATCAAAGTCAACTCAACTTAATGCCAACCTGACAAAATTATTAATTTAGTTGCCAGTTAACAACTGTTTCGAAGAGGTACTCCATCTAGATTATTGTTCTATAGTAACATATTATATGGAAATTTCAATTATAATTAAGAGATTGGGAGAAGAAGAATATACATGCTAAAAGACGAACTTAAAACCCTTAAAAACAACCCTTAGAGTTAAAATATTGCCAAAAGATTTCTTAGTGCGCCTCTAAAGGGCCAACTGTACATACCTACTAAATTTGAACGTTTTTGGTCCGGTAGATTTTCAGTTATGCGAGTGAGTGAGTGAGTGAGTGAGTCAGTCAGTCAGTCAGTCAGTCAGTCAATCAGTGAGTGAGTGCCATTTCGCTTTTATATATATATATATATATATATATATATATATAGATAAACCGAACACAATTCTTTAAAATGATTGGTGAAGTTACTAACAGGCACAGCCCAAAACTGTTTCTTTCCTGAATTTTGATTTATACACTATAAATAGTCCAGAAAGTGAGTTATGTTCCATAATATGGAATTGAATTCAGGTTCAATTTTCTGTTCAAACATTTGAAAACAAAAAAATTATAATTCAGATTATATACAAGCCAAATTGAATAACACTCACTAATCACTTAAATTTGTCAAATAATGATTAACTTTGAAAATTATGATATTATATTCTAGTTTAGGAGGATTATCATGTCATGTCAACAAATCAGATAATGTTGATCAAGTCGATTAAATTGTCTAGCCAGATAATATTTCTCTCTGATTGATTATGATTACACAGCTGGAAATAATTCTGTCTCCCTCCCACACAGGCACACGCATCTTCTGTTATCGAGAGACGACGAAACTATCATCTGTTTTTCAAGGATGAATTATCCTTTTGATGTCGTTCAGCGAGTTCCCCCAAGAATGGGACCTAGTGCAATCCAATTCTTATATCATAAACCTACTATGTTCCAAATTTCGTGAAAATCGTTAGAGCCGTTTTCGAGATCTGTTGAACATAAATAACCAGATATAAATATACAGAAATTGCTCGCTTAATATTATAGGATAATATGATAAATAGGTAGTAGAGAGCTGGAGAATAGGAAATAGAGTAGGAGTAATGAAAAAGAATAAGCGAGAAGAAGAAGAAAAAGAAGGAAAAAGGAGTGAATGAGAAGGAGGAGGTAAAGGAATAAAAAAAAGAATACAGGAGTGAGAATAGTCTAGTGGAAAAAGATGGAGATTGAAAATGAATGATGATGACTGAGAAGAAAAGGATGTAGTAGGGAAGGATAAGGAGGAGAAATAAAAAAATATAGGAAATAAAAGTGTAAGGATAAGAAGCAATAAATTAAGAAGAACACGGAATATAAATGGCTGATAAGCAAAGGTATAGAGTGAAAAGTGATAATTTATTTATTCATTATTTTACAAAGGCGACTTTCTAGAAGTATTTTGAGCCTAGGTGATGATGATGGGATAAATTATAATACAATGAAGGTAGAGTTATGAATGAATAAAAATTATAAGTTATGATATCCACATGAATCGATTTGAGTCCTCTTTTCAGTCCAGAAATAAATAAACTGATAAAGGAAGGAGAAGAATGATTGAAAAATTGAAGAGAAGAATTGAGGGTAATAACGGAGATAAGATGATAGGTGAATTGTCTGTTTCAAGGAGAATAATGTGAAGAAGAAGGAGGAGGAGAAGAAGAAGAAGAAGAAGAAGAAGAATAATAGAATAGAATAGAAAAAACGTTTATTGAATAAATAAGCTACCCTAAGCGAACCTCAAAGAGGCTGCTTGACAAGGTACTATTATACAAAACGTGTAAATTCAAATATAATTATACATAATATATCAGTGAACTTTATGTTTACTTAACAGATGTATGTTGTACATGCCACATATTACGGTGTTTACATATACGTCACGCGTATGTGGTATACATATGTCACATAATATGATGTGTGTGAATAAAGGATGGGTAGGCCTACTATGCTGAGATTGAGATAAACTTCAAACTGTCTGCAATAGTTGAATAGAATTCAATTTACTGCATTCATAGAAAATGCTGTGTGTAGGAAGGTTTCACTAATCAGTTCATTACACTGTTAAATTTACTTACAGAATTTACTTAACAGTTAAAATTATCATGATATTAATTAATTATTTGATGGCTCAGCTCTCAAAAATCTTAAGAGTGTTATAATATATAGTCAACCTGAACTTACATACAAAAATAGAACAGAATGAATTACAACAATACAATACATTAATAATGAGTTACATTATGTTACATCTAAAGTGTAATTATTCAACCAAACCTTTAAATTTATTTTCAACAGGCGCATATCAACAAACTCAGCACAATTATCGCGTAAATAATTGAAAGTTCTTGGTACAATGTAGATTAAGGTGTTTCTGGCTTAATTATTCGAAGTAAATGGTACAACATACCTCTCATTCCTTAAATCATATCGATTAACTTTCATAACTAAATATTTTTTGCATAAGTAATTTTCTGAAATCAAAGTAAACAGAAATATACATTTTATATTCAAAACCTTGCATCTATTCAAAAGGTTCTCATAAGAAATATAAGAAGAAGAAGTAGTAGTAGTAGTAGTAGTAGTATTATAAGAGAAAGAAAAAGGATAGAACAAGTAAGAGAGGAGAAGGATAAAGAGAGAAAACAACAAGACGATGATGAAGAAACTAGGAAACGTTCAGGATGTGCCATAAGCGCTTTATACGATCAATAGAAGCCTATAAACACTGTAGGTACGTTGAATCGTGGTTTAAACTTGGTTTAATCGTCCATTAAAGTAAACTGTGCGCTAACTTTCATCACAGCTATACAGAGTGTGCCGTTAGAAAGGATCTCAACACCATCACAATAATATCCTACAACATTAAAAATAAAATAGAGAAAAAATTTTTCTTATAGTGAGGTCCACGTTATAATGACAGTAGATAGAGATAGAAGAATGGCGATGCCGATTCTCTGCATTAATTAATTATATTTCTACACTGTCAAAAACATAATTGGCATTAATAATAAGAAAACAAAGATATTGTCAGATTTCACTAAAAATTTATTAAAAACTTTTGAACAGAACCATGGTTTCACGTAGTTAACCAACTACTCCTCTTTTCTTCTTCTTATTCTTCTCCTTCTTCTCCTTCTCCTCCTTTCTTCTAAATTTCTAGTAAAATTTGACAATATCTTTGTTTTTTTATTATGGAGAGATTTCACAAAATCACCATCAATTCTACTAATTTTATTAATAATTGGCATTGTTGTGGACCTAGAAAAGGATAGTACCCCCGGCTTTGTCGAATGATAGACAAGGATAGCAGAGCCAAAGTTAATCAATCTCTCTTATTGTCATCTCTGTATTCGTTTTTGAGATGAATTTGTCCTTTCATAATTTATGTTGGAGAATGAGGAGAAGAAGAGGAAGAAGGGAATTAAAAGAAGAACAAGAAGGAGGTGACGAAGAGGGTAGGTGAAGAAGAAGAAGAAAGGAGAAGAATAAGAAGAAGAAAAGAGAAGTAGAAGAGGAAGAAGAAGAAGAAGAAGAAGAAGAAGAAGAAGAAGAAGAAGAAAAGAGAAGAAGAAGAAGAAGAAGAAGAAGAAAAAGAGAAAAAGAAGAAGAAGAAGAAGAAGAAGAAAAGGAAAAAGAAGAAGAAGAAGACAGAAGAAGAAGACAGAAGAAGAAGAAGAAGAAGAAGAGAAGAAGAAGAAGAAGAAGAAGAGAAGAAGAAGAAGAAGAAGAAGAGAAGAAGAAGAAGAAGAAGAAAAAGAAGAAAAAGAAGAAGAAGAAGAAGAAGAAGAAGAAGAAGAAGAAGAAGAAGAAGAAGAAGAAGAAGAAGTAGAAGAAGATATCGACAGATCAGCATTAAGTGAGATGTGTCCAGAGCAGGCAGCAGTTGTTTGTTTTCTATTCACTAGTGTTTAGTCTGTGAAAACACAGTGAGAACAGAAAACAGTGTTTCACTACATTCAGATTCACTTCAAACGTTCACAATTGATTAAATGAGAAGCATTGGCAGTCATTAACAAGGAACGCTGACAGTGTCTCTCACTTCAGCTGAGAGCACGATTTGCTAGCACTCTCACTCATAAGATAAGAATCGAATCACTTAAAGTCGTCAATTAAACCAGATTCTCACGAAATTTGGAATAAAGTAGGTTTATGATATCAAAATTCGATTGCACTGAGTCTCATCCCTGGGAAAACTCGCTGACGGACTTCATTCTAAATTCAAAATTTGTAGCTCATATATATTTTTGGACAGCGAACTTTAAATTTCCTCAGTAAGAACATAACCTATTTTTTCAGACATTTTATTATTTATCAAAATTTGGGAACAGAATAGTTTTGGGCTATGCCTGTTGTTCTATCTCGATCATATTCATATGATTTGTAATTATATCAAAAATAGTATATTTCGCACCAAGAGCAGAAAATGAGATTTTTCCGAGGCTCGAAATCGGTTTTCAAGTCCGATGCCGTAGGCCGAGGACTAGAAAAGATTGAGAGCCGGAAAAACATTTTTGCCCGTGGTGCGAACGATATTTTTTGCCACACTACAGGTATTGCTGACAAAATAAATAAATAATACTTGTTATCATACCTATCTCTTGATTTTAGTGATAGAAGATTTGCAGTCAGGATATCAGATTCTTTTAAAATTTCACTTAGAATATCACAGGTGTCGTCATCTTCAAGCATTTTTGAAAATTTGGAATGCGCTAATCAACAATGAATAATTGAATAAAATGGTTGCAAAGCGAATGCTGAATTAGTTTGATTCAAAGCTCGAACTGAAATCATGGCGACTTCGATGAAGAAAGTGGACACTCGCCCGATCTAGCGGATGACTTATTAACTACAGACTCCCAAGTGGCTGTAAAGAGAACACTTTCTGGCCTACACCGGAAAAAACCTGTTTCTTACGTCAGACAAGAGTCGTCTGCAAACAAGGTCTTTCAGATCTACATAGGGACTGGGAAACAGCTGCTTCCTGTGCAGTGTGGCAAAAAGGATATTTCATCCTTGGAAAAAACAGATGATGCTTTCGTCGTCTGTCGATAACAGAAGATGCGTGTGCCTGTGTGGGAGATCAGCTGTGTAATCAATAAGCTTACCGTATATCGCGAGAAATCTAGAAATTTTAATTGGCTTGATCAAAATACAGTATTCTGATTTGTTGTCATGAGATGGTATATATCATAATATTCAAAGTTGATTATTATTTTACAGTTCTAAGTGATTAGTGTGTGTTATTTTGTTATTCAATTTGGTATGTAAACAATCTAAATTAGAACTTTTATTTTTTCAAATATTGGGACTGAAAATGTTACCTGAATTCAAGCATAGAGAAACAATAGCGTAAGTAGATATCCCATATCCCATGGTATAGGGAGATTATGTCGTAAATTTTACTGTTATCTCAAGCCGATTACTGTCGATTATTGTCGATTTTTACTGTTTTGTTGGGGTGAGAGTGTATGAACGGCATAGTATTTTCGATTGATTGATTGATTGATGAGTACTTTATCTATGTAGATTACAATATATACTGGCTTATACACTTATATACAATAGCTTACAATACAGCAAAATTATAGATGAATTTACATAATATAGACTAAGAAAATAATTATTGAACTGTATATGATATGAAAAAGCAATTTGTAATATTATAACTATAGATAGATAAGTATAGATAACTATACATATTGTTATGCATCTACATAAATTGGCGGAGCTTTGGACATATCAATGTCCATTCTTCGGAAAGAATATTAAAAATATCCTCCCCACTAACTCTCTACCAAAAGTAGTATAAGCAGTATAAGAGACTACCAGCGTCACACAGCTTCAAGGGAAAGAAATACGTGGACTATCGGCTTGAGATAACAGTAAAAGTTACAACATAAACTTCCTATACCATGGGATATCTACTTACGCTATTGTTTCTTTATGATTCAAGTGTATGGAACATAACCTATTTTTTGGAATATTTATTGTGAATAAATCAAATTTCGGGGAAGAAACAGTTTTGGGCTGTGCCTGTGAGTCCTCCCCCAATCATTTTAAAGAATTGAGTTCTGTTTATCAATAGATAAATAACGAGCAAAGCTTGGTGCCGCGATATTTCTATTAGAAACATTAGTAGTAGAATAATACCGGTTCTAAAAACCAATAGGAGCTCAGGAGAGGCGGAGCTTAAATTTTCTGTGCTCCATACGGAAGAACTTCCCCCCGCCGCCCCCCGCCATAGCTCTCCATTTTGTAAGAAACGGCTCCACCTTCTATTCCCACTATAAGCTATGTTTCAGAGGTGGAACTATAATTTTCAATGGCTTCCCAGCCCCCACCTGGCAGCCGCCATGATGGCTCCACCTTGTTCTATTCCGACTATAACAGCTATGTTTCAGAGGTGGAACTATAATTTTCAATGGCTTCCCAGCCCCCACCTGCCAGCCGCCATGATGGCTCCACCTTGTCATTCTCACTATACCTGTTTCTTCTTATCTAAGACCCCTGCTCCCGCCATGATCTTTCAGCTTTTAGCTTTATTTTGTAAGCTCAAGAACTGGTTCCCTCTCTGAACGCACCTCAGCTTACTTCTCTGCAGCCATCAAAGCCTCTCTCTGACAGCTACCTCCATGTTAGCTCTCCCCCCAGCCCGACTTACTATTTTTTGCATGGCTCCCCTTCTCTGCAAGCTCTGTCAGCTACCTCCATCTTTCCTCTCCCCCCAGCCTGACTTACTATTTTTTGCATTTACGATATGCAAGATCAAATAATGCTTCCCATAATTGGTTACAATTAATTATTGTGGCTATGGAACATTCACAGCTGCATCCATAATGGAAATGTGCAGAACCACTATTTATTACATCTAATAAATCATAAATTTCGGAAAGAATTGAGAATCTTGAATTCGAATTCTTCAAATTATGCTCACTATTTTTGCTTTCCTCTAACTTCGGTTTTTTTTTTAAACAAATAATCATCAACTCCTGTACAATATTGTGAATATTGAATACTGTTTGCTAAATCAACAAATTCTTCATAAGTTATCCCCATCAAAAGTCTTGACAACTTTTTAAATTTTGAATAGCTATTACATTGTGACATTTTATAGGTTATGTCTATCTTTTTCTCACACACACACACTCAAAACTGAACTGATCACTAGAAGATCTTGTTTAAGACTGAAAAGCTTTTGTTTCCACCTGACTGTTGAATGAAAACGAATACAAGTTTAAAAAATTAAACTTATATTCATTAGCATATGTGCAGTAAAAAGCCCAGGCGTTGAGGTTATAGTGCC